>NW_017190918.1:0-11041 GCF_001704415.2 Capra hircus
CTCTCTCTTTTCTCCTTCTGAGATGCCTATAATATGAATGCTGATATGATTAATTGTTATCCATAGGTCTGTTAAAATGTTTTTCTTTTTTGTTGGATTTTCTTTTAGCTACTCTGATTGGTGATTTCCATTATTATGCATGCTTATGTATTATCTGGTCTACTGCTTAACTTTTTGTGTTTCTCATATCAGTTACGGTATTTTTCAAGTGCCTTGTTAGAGTTTTCACGGTGTTTTTTTCTTGTTTTTCCCAGTTCAGATAGCATTCATTCAGTTCAGTTCAGTTCAGTCTCTCAGTCGTGTCCGACTCTTTGAAAACCCATGAATCGCAGCCTGCCTGGCCTTCCTGTCCATCACCAACTCCCAGAGTTCACTCAGACTCATGTCCATCGAGTCAGTGATGCCATCCAGCCATCTCATCCTCTGTCGTCCCCTTCTCCTCCTGCCCCCTATCCCTCCCAGCATCAGAGTCTTTTCCAATGAGTCACTCTTTGCATGAGGTGGTGAAGTACTGGAGTTTCAGCTTTGGCATCATTCCTTCCAAAGAAATCCCAGTTAGCATTATTATTACTAATTCTTGTGAATCGTTACCTAGTACTTTATATACCTCTGATTTTTGGTTGTTTTGTCCGAGGTTGTCTCGCAGTCTTTCAATGGAGACCAGTCTGACTGTCTTCCATTTTTCACAGTTCAGTTCAGCTGCTCAGCCATGTCCAACGCTTTGCAACCCCATGACTGCAGCATGCCAGGCCTCGCTGTCCATCACCAGCTCCCAGAGTTTACTCAGACTCGTGTCCATTGAGTCTGTGATGACACCCAACCATCTTATTCTGTCGTACCAGTCTCCTCCTGCCTTCAATCTTTCCCAGCATCAGGGTGTTTCCAAATGAGTCAGTTCTTCGCATCAGGTGGCCAAAGTATTAGAGTTTCACCTTCAGCATCAGTCCTTCCCATTTTTTTTCTGCCTCTCTGAATTTAAGTGCATCAATTATCTATTACGGTCTTGATGGGATGTTCTTGTGGGGGAGCATGACTGTACAGTCTGTGTGGTACCCAGAGTGGGGCTGGATTTGATGGATCACAAGTCACATCTTCCCTTAGGGTGTGCCATCAGCTATCGCCTTGGGAGGAGATCTGTGGTGCCAGGGCTAAAGCCACATGTGAGGCACAGACTTCCTCTATTCTTAGGGCCTTCTCAGCCATACTGGGGGCAGGGTGGGGTCCCAAGTTTCTGGAGCAGAGGTCCTGATTGTCAGGCCAAACCTGCCTGTGTTCCCTCTAAGTGTGTGCCCTCCCCTCTCCCAGCACTGCAACCCTTGCCAAAGAGGGACACGAGGGGCCTGTGCATGTTGGAAAAAGGAGCCAATCTACAGGCTGGCTGCTGACAGAGGTCCCCGCTACCTCCAATGTACCACCTGTGCCGGCACCAGAAGTAGCTTCTCCCACCCTGCTTAAACATAGCTTCTGATCTGAGACCCCTTGGTCCCTCACAACTGAGCAGTTCCCCCTGCCTCTGCTGCCTGTTGAGAGGGTTTCTATTGGGCAGGTGAGGCCCTCATGGGCTCTGGGCACATACTGGGTCATCTGCTGTGGCAGTCTGGCCTCCATCAGAGATCAGGACATCTCCCAATGGGCTGCCTGTGTAAGTGCCCTCCATGAGCATGGCTCCAGCTGTCCCACCCAGATGCCACCCTGGGCCAGATGCACCTGTGCTTCCCACATCCCAGCTCTTTGCCTCATCATGGCAGCCCCTGCTCCAGTGCAGAGCAGCCACACGAAGTAAGCAGGGCATGTGTAGGGGTGGGTAATTGTGGGGAAAACGGAAAGCCACAAGTGTAGTCTCAATCAGTCCTCTTCACGCTGACTTGGGAGCAAGCCCTGAGCACATGCTCCTGGAGAGGGGAGTCCAGGCTTCCCACAGTCCCCCTGTTAGTCCACATGGCCCTATAACCAGCTAAGGGTGCTTGTCTTCCCTGTGCCAGACCAGAGGATTGGCGTTTCCAATATATGGCTCAAACCACTCACACCCACGGCAGATCTCCACCCATGTAATCTCCCTTATATTCTGAGTCCTCTCCCATGGGCACAAGTCAGGACTTGAATGCTCCTTTTCCCTTCTTACTTTATTCCCTGTGGATCTTTATTAGAGCCTACATTTAGGAATCTTTCTCCATTTTCCAATTAGTTTTTTGAGTTAATTGTTCCACATGTTGATGTATTCTTTTTTTTTTTAATTTGAGTATAGTTAATTTCTCATGTTGTGTTAGTTTCAGGTGTACAGCAAAGTGATTCAGCTTTACATACACATGTATTTGGGCTTACCACTTGGTTCAGTTGGTAAAGAATCTGCCTGCAATGCAGGAGATGCAGGTTCAACCCCTGTGTCGGGAAGATCCCCTCAGGTGGCCACGACAACCGTCTCCAGTATTCCTGCCAGGAGATTCCCATGGAGAGTGGAGCTTAGCAGGCTGCAGTCCATAGTGTCACAAAGAATCAAACATGAGTGAAATGACTGAGCACGGGCACGCATGCATGCATATACCTATTCCTTTACGAATTCTTTACCCATTTATGTCATTACAGAATGTTGAGCAAACTTCCTTGTGCTTTTGTAGTAGGTCCTTGTTGGTTATCTATTTTAAATATAGTGGTGTGTATATGTTAATCCTCAACTCCTGATTTATCCCTCCTCCCTCCCAACTTCCCATTTGGTAACCATCAGTTTGGCTTCTGTGTAGATGTGTTTTTGATGTGTTCTTTGGGGGAGGCCGCTTTTTCCTGGAGTCATGTATGGATGTGAGAGTTGGAGTATAAAGAAAGCTGAGCACCAATGAATTGATGCTTTTGAACTGTGGTGTTGGAGAAGACTCTTGAGTCCCTTGGACAGCAAGGGGATCCAACCAGTCCATCCTAAAGGAAATCAGTCCTGAATATTCATTGGAAGGACTGATGCTGAAGCTGAAACTCTGATACTTTGGCCACCTGATGGGAAGAACTAACTTATTTGAAATGACCCCGATGCTGGGAAAGATTGAAGGCGGGAGGAAAAGGGGACGACAGAGAATGAGACGGTTGCGTGGCATCACAGACTTAATGGACACTACTTTGAGTAAACTCCAGGAGTTGTTGATGGACAGGGAAGCCTGGCATGCTGCAGTCCATGGGGTCGCAGTCAGGCACGACTGACCGATGGAACTAAACTGAGCCCTACTTTTTCTATTTTTCCTTTTGTTGCCTGTGTTTTCGTGTCACATACATAAATCATTTCTAAGATGATGCTATATAACTTCTCCAGTATGTTTTCTTCTAGTAAATTATAGTTTCAGATCTTACCTTTAAGTCTTTAATCAACTTTGAGTTTTAGTTTTGTGTATGGTAATAAAGTAAGGGTCCATTTGCATTCTTTTGCATCCAGATGTCTAGTTTGCCCACTGTGATTAATTGAAGAAACGGCAAGGTGACATTTAATTATGGTTATCTCAAGGCAGAAGTGTGTGACAAGCCTGTAGGAAAGGTAATGGGGTGAGGGACCTGCCAGGACCATGTAGAGTTTGGAGACTCCCACTTGATTCCTGCTGGCATGTGGATGTGGTCCTGTGTAGATGTGTTCTCACTCTTCGAACATAAACCTCTGGCAAACAAGAGAAGCGTCTGGGCCAGCAGTATGTGCTCTTATCAAGACTGCCATGGGCACTGTTTGGCTTTTGCCTTCAGTGTCATTCAAATGGCTGGCCTTAACACAAGGACATGGTGTTCCTCTTGAGGACTTCTCATTTAAATTCCTCACTTAAATAAAGAAGCTTCTCATTCAATTCCTTTGACTTCTGATTCACTCTCTAGTTTATGGTTTTACTACATTTTCAAACAAATTCTTAGACATACTTGGCAGTGAGAGTGGTTCTCTCCCTTACAGTCTTAGATAATTCAACTTCTGATAATACTTTATATCACCACACTGTTGATTTCTAATCCGTTTACCTCTCTGGCATGTGTTTCTGATAAGATACATACTCAAAAAACTATCATAAAAGCTGCATGTAATAAATAGTAAGTGATTAGAAAACATGAAAACATTAATACCCTAAGAGAATGATTGAGGACATTTCTTTGGGAGGTGACCATTAGGCTGGACTCAGTGGTTGCTATTTCTGAGTCACAGAAGATAGAATGGATACAGCAAAGAGGAAAGCAGAAGGGAAATCATTGTGTTAGTCCATAGAGTTGTTATGGACACAGCTAGAGAGGTTGTTTGGAATCTATTCATAGGGAACCTGTAAACGTGGAAGTCTAGGAAGTTTGTACTACTCTTTGTAAGTGCTAATGAGCAAAAACTGCACCGCAAAACCAAAACACCATTTGCAATAAGACTTGACATGTCTGAATCACAATATACCATCCTTTTCCAGGAGAGATACAGGTGACCAATATTGATATTTTGTGTCATCCAACTTGGATATATCCTTCTCAACTCATGACTTATTATTTATGTTTTTCTCTTTTAACCCTGGTGTCCTTGTATCCTTTTTAAACTTTATGCATCCTCACCTCTTTCTGGAAAGTGACAGTGTGTCAGTGTAGTTTTAAATATGTACCAGGGCTACTTTGGGGAAACAAGGCCTCTAACATCAGCTTTTGGTCCACCTCAGGGCTTCCCTGATAGCTCAGTTGGGAAAGAATCCATTTGTAATTCTGGAGATCCAGTTCGATTTCTGTGTTGGAAGTTCCACTGGAGAAGTGATAGGCTTCCCATTCCAGTATCTTTGGCTTCCCTTGTCGCTCAGCTGGTAAAGAATCCAACTGCAATTGGGAGACCTGGGTTCGAATCTCTGGGATTGAAGATCCCATGGAGAAGGGAAAGGCTAACAACTCCAGGATTCTCACCTAGAGAATTCCATGGACTGTATAGTCCATGGGCTTGCCAAGAGTCTGACAGGACTGAGTGACTTTCATTTTCAGCTCTTCAGGCCTAACAATCTGTTACCTTCCCCTATAACAGCAAGCATTTCAGTAAGTCCAACAGCAGGGTGTTAAAGTGTGATAGTGTTAAATGGTGATTATATATGCAGATCTGAAATCACAGTACTGACCTATATGTAGATTTATGGTCTCTCTGTCCATATCATCCTGGTAGCTGCTTTAGGTAATTAATTTTCTGCAGGCAAGGCATGAAAGTGCTTCCACTTCCTTTGAAAGCACAGCACACCCTGGGTGTCTTTCATTTTTATTGATTTTAAATCACATTCAGTGACTGACTTTGGATCATCAACTGGGTCTCCCAGGAGTTAAAGTGCCAGAAAGATTTAATTAGGGAGCTGCAGTACAGATAAAAAATACCGTATCATTGACTTAAAATCTGAACCCAACTCTTTTGATGCTGATTTTGAAACTCTGTGTTTTAGTTTTTTTTTTTTTTTTTTTTTTTTTCTAAAAGGTTTTCTGAAGACACACAGGATTCCTCTGGTCAGAGACTCAGCCTTATATATTTCCACATTTGATTGACTACTTCCGGAACTTTTTTAAACATTTCAAAATGAAAGTTAAGACCAAATTAAATATTCCATACTCTTACTTTTAAACCATGATAATCTTGTAGAACATGGACTAACAAAAGACTTTATTGCAGAAGACTGGTTTACCACTGTCATTATTTGAAATTATAGGGTATGGTGACAAATAAAAGACCAGCTTTTACTCAGCATTATATTAATACTTGTATCAAAATTTTCTATACAAACTTCCGTGGCTGTCCAGTGGTTAGGACTTTGTGTTTTCACTAGAAGGGAATGGGTTCAATCCCTGGTCAGGGAACTATGATCCCACAACCTGCATAGTGCCTCCCCCAATACAAAAACTTATCTGTGTGTGGTGATCCTGTCTGTCATCTGCACTGGGATTGGGCCACACCCACTGCCCTGCCTTAGGGAACACACTTCTCCCACCAATTTCTTAGCATAACAGTGGCCTAATTGAATTTGATTTGTTCCCTCCAAACATCATTTTAGTCCTTGGGAGTGCTAGTTGTGGGTTTTAATTGTATCAGCATTTTGTGCCTCCTGAGCACCTTTAGCTGATAGCATAGGCGAGTGATGCAACAAACCCCATTATGAGGTAGGGGGCCAGGAGGTGATTTCTGCCCCTGCTGGGGCAGAGTTTCACATTCACAGTCAGAGTTTCACATTCAGGAGGAGCTTCACATTTACCATCCCCATGTGAAACCCTCTTCCTATCTGGGTTCTGGCAATCTAGACCCTATTTTCATTCCACATCCCAAACAAAGGCAATAACACCACACCACTACTCCTTGCCCCTGAGATCAATTGTTAAGCAGGGTTATCCATCTTCAGTGCAGACTCCTGACTCAGTCCAGACCTCTACTCTCTGGCTAACTGGGGACTTCAGGGTCTGTTCCCCAAACTCTCAGGACCCCATATCCTTCCCTTTTCAGGTGCCCACCTCTTCTTGTCTTTCCCTCCCTTCCATCAGAAAATTCACACACACACACAATATCATCTTTTCACTGTTTGATCTTTATTTTAATTGCAGCCATCAGTTTACTATGTTAGTGGGAGAGTCAGTCTTTTCCTGGTTGGCCATTTCTAAGAAAGCAGACCTCTGGAGACACAATTCTAAACTGCCTGACCTTTTCTATTCAGTTATTGGCTGCCCAGGTTGTATTTCTCCAGGGTCTCTCATTCTGGGGCGGCTGAACTTGTCTTCTTTTTTGTCTCTGCTTCCTTCTATGACTCTGCTTCATATATTGGTAACTTTTTTTTTTGGTTTGATTCAGTTTCTTACATGCACAGGAACATAAAAAACACTTTGGCTTTCTTGTTTTCCTCACCTTCTTCAACTGAGTGGCATATGATCAGATATTCTTTTTCAGGGTTCCTTGTAGAGGTCTTCTGAACCTCATGGTCATTTTTCATGCCTGTAAAGGCAATGGAAGGTTACTTGTTTTGAGGAAAGAGCATAAAAACTGAATTGGAAGGGAGATTTCATGAAAAAGGGATGTGGGCTGATGAGGGCTTTTGTGCCAGGCAAGGGCAGTGTAGAGGACTTGAGCAGCAAAGTCAACGAATAACATGGGGAGTGTAGATGGAATCATCTTACCTTCACACTGCCTCTGTATCTCCGTTGACAAAGGGTCTTCTTTTTTCCTTTCATCCTTGAAGCAAACCGCATTGCAACTCTTCTTGGCTGCCATGGCTTCCTGGTTACCTTAGTCATGATGATACCATGAAGTGGCCTAACCCAGAATCTCTGCCTCTGACCTCCCTATATATACCTTCTCAGGACAAGGAGGAGCCACACCCTTCAGTCTGATTGGTCAGCTAGGAACTCCCCTAGCCAATGGTGGCTTGGGGGAATTAGACATCACAGGGTACCACTTTGCCCATCAACATGGGCTAGAGGATGCTAAGGGAGGTCATGATATAACTTACCCAATCCTGACACCTCCCTCTGTGTGTCTGATTCTGGGGAGTGGTGATTCAGGGACATGGTGTTTCTTCTCATGACCTTCAGACTTTCCTTCAGCTCCCTTTATTCTCTGACTTATATGTCTGCCTTCAACACTCCTGACTCTCCATCCCTCTATGAACCTCTGAAAGACACTTTCCATCCCACTTCAGAAATTCAGAGTCCTCTAGTCACTTCAACTCTAGACCATCCTCTTCTTGTTGGGTATTCTTGAGGGACTTAAGGAACTTAAGAGCAAGAGCTTGAGGTGAAAAAGGTAATTAAGAACACGTTGGATGTTTTTTCTACTCCAGTGAGCTTTAGAGACCCGAGACTTGGTGAATCCTCAGTCTGTTGCCCCAGGGTCAATACACAGTCTCCATAAGAGTACACATCAGAACAAAGAAAGTATTAAATGTCTCCTCCACTAGTATTGTTGGGGACACTTTAACTCTCACATTGAGTATGGAAACTCAACTTGCTCTATCTACCAGAAATATATTTCTGAATTAAAAAAAAAATAACCCAAAAAATGTAAGGTCCTCAAAGGCAAGAGTCAGATCAGTCACCGAACCACTGACTCTTGAGTGAATCATTTCCCCAGTGGTCCCTCATTGACAGTTACCAGTAGGCAAGACCCACTGCGGTGCTGACCAATAGCTGAACAAGACAAGTACAGTAGGTAGCTCACTGATAGTTGGTTGCTTGTGGGAGGGGCCCAGTGAGGCACTGACCAATGGCTGAGCAAGACCATTGTCTAGTAACAGGATGCAGAGAATTAAGGCACAGTGATGGGTACCTGCTAAGGGCTGTGCTCATGCTGCTCTGTTACATAAGGACACTTTGAGTCTGGCATGTGGAATCTTCGATTGACTCCTTTCCAACCTGAGATTTTGATTTCACGTGCTAATTTAACTTTTGCACATCATTCTTTCATTGTATTCCAGGCATACCTGTCACCAGTGCTTATCTCTATGCCCCTCCAACAACTGTCACTTGACTGCATTCTCAGCATATAGTACAGCTAATAGTTCAAAGCCAACAAGCTTGTGAAGGCTAGACCACTTTAAAACTATTTGACCAACCTTAACCTCACAGTGATTCTTATTCTATTCACCGTTGAACAAAGCAAGAATGAGCACAGTCCTTAGAAGATAGCCTTTAATGTGCTTCTTTCAACCCACCCTGTTCTTAGGCAACAGGTGTTGCTCAGCTTGCTTGGTGCCTCAGAGGGCCCCATTCACAAGCAGCCAATTGTCAATGAGTGGCCATTAGTTGTCCTGCTCAACTATTTGGTCAGCAACACATTTGGCCCTACCCACAAATTGCTGTCAATGAGGGACCAGTGGGGAAGTGATTGAGTCAAGGGTGGTGTGGTGGTCATCAGGTGGAGAGTAAGCTAAGAGGGCAGACTCAGGCCTTCTTCCTACAGCCTTGAAGCTCATCCAGCTTTGGGCCAGCAGGTGAGCTCGGAGTGCCCAGGGAACAGACTGGGCACTATATCCTGTAGTGCTCCAGAGCCCTCACTAAGGCCCTCCACTAGCCTTGGCCAGGCCTTGAGGAGGCGATGAAGCTCTCCCCATCCTCTGAGACCTACTAGCAGTGGACGGCTTTCTGGGTCTCAGTTTGTGAGAACTAGTCTCCCTATTTGGACAGCCTAAGGAGACTGAGGACCTATTGGGTTGGGTGCCTGGCTCCATCAGGAATGAGACCAGGAGAGAATGTGGGAACTCCCTGAAGGAGCTGCTGACTGAGATCTGCTTCCCCTTAACCAGGACTGGGACATTTCAGGGTGAAAATTATGGCCTTGAGACTTTGCCTTTTCTTGTTAGCACAGAGAATAACATTCATCTGATAGAGATTTACAGGAACATCATTACCTGACCGTGACCTGATCTTAAGAACAAAGGCTCTGACACCAAGAAGTCTGCAACAACTAACTTCAACTCTCTCTAACATTTGTTTTTTGAATGGACTTACTGAAAACTTTCAATAACTTTGGGTATTAGGGAATAAGCCACCCATCTCCTAGAATGAATTTTAATAAACCTTTCTCTGTTCAACTCTAACGTTTAGTTTTGAAGGGCCTCATTTTGCATCAGGCACATGGACTTGCAATTTCAGTAACAAGAATAACAGTCTAAGGACAGACTGTGCTCTTTTAAACAACAGCAGAGACTGGCCCAAGTGCTCACAATGATCCATAACATATCCACTGACTTGGCTTGGCTTAAATTTTAGCCAAGCTTCTCTCCTCTGAACTTCAGCTTTCCGCTAAGCTTGAGCAAGCACTAAGAGCCAGACTTTTCTGTCTCCTTAATAGCTCATTTTGGGAATCAACTTCCTGTTAAACTGCTCCATCATGTTGTCTGCTCATCCATAACCATCACCTGCCCATCACACACACACACACACACACACACACACACACACACACACACACACACACAGACAGAGTTGCTGCTTGCCCTGCTTATCCTTCCATGTTAAAGAAACATCCTTTTCTGTTTTATTTTGAGACATGTGAAGAACTTGTAGTCAAAGCATTCTCCCTATTGCAAAGAGTTCAATTCAGTCACTCAGTATTGTCTGACTGTTTGTGTAACATGGACTGCAGCACACCAGGCTTCCCTGTCCATCACCAACTCCCGCAGCTTGCTCAAACTCAAGTCATTCGAATTGGAGATGCCATCCAACCATCTCATCCAACCATCTCATCCTCTGTCGTCCTCTTCTGTGCCTTCAATCTTTCCCAGCATCAGGATCTTTTCCAATGGGTCACTTTTCACATTAGGTGGCCAAATTACTGGAGGTTCAGCTTCAGCATCAGTCCTTCCAATGAATATTCAGGACTGATTTCCTTTAGGATTGGCTGGTTTGATCTCCTTGCAGTCCAAGGAACTCCGAGTGTCTTCTCCAACAGCACAGTTCGAAAGCATCAATTCGGCTTTCTTTATTGTCCAATTGTCACATCAATACATGACTGCTTAAAAAACCTTAGCTTTGACATACAGACCTTGGTCAGTAAAGTCATGTCTGTGCTTTTTAATATGCTTTCTTTGGTCATAGCTTTTCTTCTAAGGAGCAAGCATCTTTTAATTTCAAGGCTGCTCTCACCATCTTCAGTGATTTTGGAGCCTAAGAAAATAAAGTCTGCCACTTTTCCCATTGTTTCCCCATCTATTTGCCATGAAGTGATGGGACTGGATGCCATGGTTTTCTTTTTCTTTTCTTTTGAATGTTGGGTTAAGCTAGATTTTTCACTCTCCTCTTTCACCCTCATCAAGAGGCTCTTTAGTTCCTCTTTGCTTTATACCTTAAGAGTGGTGTCATCTGCATATTGAGTTTATTGATATTTCTCCAGGCAGTTGGGCATCTTGGGCTTCATCCAGTCCAACATTTTACAGGATATACTCTGCATGTAAATTAAACAGGGTGACAATATACATCTTAACATACTCCTTTCCCAATTTGGAACCAGTCTGTTGTTCCATGTCTGGTTCTAACTGTTGCTTCTTGCCCTGCATACAGGTAAGATGGTCTTGTATTCCATCTCTTTAAGAATTTTCCACATTTCTTGTGA
>NW_017190919.1:0-11041 GCF_001704415.2 Capra hircus
AGAGATCTCCTTAAACCACCCGAAGGAAAGCGTGACAGTTCTGCTACAGCTCGGGAGGAAAACGCACGTGCATGTCCCCATTCGAGACGAGGACTGACTCCCCGGGAGACTCCAGAAGTACCCAAGATCCATGTCAGCACTGGAGAGGAATCCTCAGGTTCCGGCATCGACTCCACACAAGGTCTTAGGCCCTGGCATCGACGGGATAGGAATCCCGAGAGGCCCCCGAGCAACTCGCATGGGGACTGGCCTTTCCTGAGGCACCAGAGCGGGTCCCTGTGGTCCCCGTCTTAAGTCGAGAGCACCTGTCACAACTCCAGAAAATCCAGGAGGTTCTCCCCTCCAGGCGAGATGAGGCCCATTTCCGCTGAGGCGTCTCGAGGCTAATCACACCTAAGCTCTGGAACTTCCATAGGGTAATTCACAACCTTGCTGCAACTCAAGAAGTTCCCCGACATCCCCGTCTCCACTTGAGAGGAAGGACGAGAGTCCCGCCCACATTCAGAGGAGATCCGTTTTCCGCCTCCTAGCTCGAGAGGAGGGATCCTTTCCCGGCGTGGTCGGGAAAGAATTCCCGGCGTTCCCGTCGCATCTCAAGAGGAGGCGCTCTCCACAGGAAAGGAGAGAGGAACTCCAGGGTCGTGCCGACCATTCCCAGAGTCCCCCAGGTGTCTCTGTCCATTCTAGGGAAACCTGTTTTCCCTGCACTGCCTCGACTTTCAAGCCGAGGATCGATTCACACCACTGTGACACGGGAGAGCCCTGAGGGAAAGCCTCGTGGAAAGCTTCGTGGGAAAGCCTTGAGGAAAAGCCTCAGATCCCTTGATCCACGCGAAGAGAAGCGTGACACTGCTGCTACAGCTCGGGAGGAAAGCGCACGTGCATTCTCCCACTTGAGACGAGGACTGACTCCACTGGGAGACTCCAGAAGTACCAAAAGATCCATGTCAGCACTGGAGAGGAATCCTCATGTTCTGGCACCGACTCCACACAAGGACTTAGGCTCTGGCATCGACGGAAGAGGAATCCCGAGAGGCCCCGAGCAACTCGCATGCGGACTGGCCTTTTCTGAGGCCACCAGAGCGGGTCCCTGAGGTCCCTGTCGTAAGTCGAGAGCACGTTCCGCAACTCGAGAAAATCCCGGAGACTCTCCCTCCAGGCGAGATGAGGCCCATTTCAGCTGAGGCGTCTCGAGGCTAATCACACCTAACCTCTGGAACTTCCAAAGGGTCCTTCACACCCTTGCTGCAACTCAAGAAGTTCCCCGACATACCTGTCTCCACTCGAGAGGAAGCGCGAGAGTGCCGGCCACATCCAGAGAGCCCCGTTTACAGGTCATAGCTCGAGAGGAGTGATCCTTTCCCTGCGTGTTCGGAAAGAATTCCGGCGTTCCCGCCGCATTTCAAGAGGAGGCGCGCTCCTCAGGAAAGGCGAGAGGAACTCCAGGGTCGTGCCACCATTCCAGAGTCCCCCAGATGTCTCAGTCCATTCCAGGAAAACTGTTTTCCGTGCACTGCCTCGAATTTCAAGCCGAGGATCGACTCACACCACGGTGGCACTTGCGACAGCCCTGTGGGAAAGCCTCGTGGGAAAACTTCGTGGGAAAGCCTCGAGGGAAAGCCACTGATCCCTTGATCCACGTGAAGGGAAGCGTGACACTGCTGCTACAGCTCGGGAGGAAAGCGCACGTGCATGCCCCCACTGGAGTCAAGGACTGACTCCCCTGGGGAGACTCCAGAAGTACCCCAAGATCCATATCAGCACTGAAGAGGAATTCTCAGGTCTGGCACTGACCCCACACAAGGTTTTAGGCCCCGGCATCGACTGGAGAGGAATCCCGAGAGGCCCCGAGCAACTCGCATGGGGACTGGCCTTTCCTGAGGCCACCAGAGCGGGTCGAGGTCCCAGCCGTAAGTCGAGAGCACCTGTCGCATTTGGAGAAAATCCAGGAGGTTCTCCCCTCGAGGCGAGATGAGGCCCATTTCTGCTGAGGCGTCTCGAGGCTAATCACACCTTACCTCTGGAACTTCCAAAGGGTCCTTCACACCTTGCTGCAACTCAAGAAGTTCCCCGTAATCCCCGTCTCCACTTGAGAGGAAGCACGAGAGTCCCGCCCACATCCAGAGGAGCCCCGTTTCCGCCTCATAGCTCGAGAGGAGGGATCCTTTCCCTGCGTGGTCGGGAAAGAATTCCCGCCGTTCCCGTTGCATCTCAAGAGGAGGCGCTCTCCACAGGAAATTCGAGAGGAACTCCAGTGTCGTGCCTCCATTCCCAGAGTCCCCCAGATGTCTCAGTCCATTCCAGGGAAACCTGTTTTCACTGCACTGCCTCTACTTTCACGCCAAGGATCGACTCACCCACGGTGGCACGTGGGACAGCCCTGTGGGATAGCCTTGTTGGAAAGCCTCGAGGGAAGCCACAGATGCCTTGATCCACGCGATGGGAAGCTTGACACTGCTGCTACAGCTCGGGAGGAAAGCGAACGTGCATGCCCCTACTCGTGACGAGGACTGACTCCCATGTGGACACTCCAGAAGTACCCCAAGTTCCATGTCAGCACTGGAGATGAATCCTCAGGTTCCGGCCCCAACTCCGCATAAGTTCTTAGCCCCATAATCGACGGGAGATGAATCCTGCGAGGCCCCCTAGCAAATCGCTTGGGGACTCGCCTTCACTGAGGCCACCAGAGTGGGTCCTTGAGGTCCCCGTCGTAAGTGGAGAGCACCTGCCGCAACTCGAGAAAATCCAGGAGGTTCTGCTCTCCAGGCGAGATGAGGCCCATTTTCGCTGAGTCGTCTCGAGGCTAATCACACCTAAACTCTGGGACTTCCAAAGGGTCGTTCACATGCTTGCTGCAACTCAAGATGTTCCCCGACATACCCGTCTCCACTCGAGAGGAAGCACGTGGGTCCCGCCCACATCCAGAGGAGCCGCGTTTCCGCCTCGTAGCTCGAGATGAGGGTTCCTTTCCCTGCTTGGTCGGGAAAGAATTCCCGGCATTCCCGTCGCATCTCAAGAGGAGGCGCTCTCCACAGGAAAGGCGAGAGGAACTCCAGGGTCATGCCACCATTCCCAGAGTCCCCGAGATGTCTCAGTCCTTTCCAGAGGAACCTGTTTTCCCTTCACTGCCTCGACTTTCACGCCGAGGATCGACTCACACCATGGTGGCACGTGGATAGCCCTGTGGGAAAGCCTCATGGGAAAGCCTCGTGGGAAAGCCTGGAGCGAAAGCCAAAGATCCCTTGATCCACGCGACGGGAAGCGTGACACTGCTGCTGAAGCTCGGGAGGAAAGCGCACGTGCATGCCCCACTCGAGACAATGACTGACTCCCCTGGGGAGACTCCAGAAGTATCCCAAGATCCATGTCAGCACTGGAGAGGAATCCTCAGGTTCCGGCCCCGACTCCACACAAGGTCTTAGGCCCTGGGATCGACGGCAGATTAATCCCTAGAAGCCCCCGAGCAACTCGCATGAGGACAGGCCTTTCCTGAGGCCACCAGAGTGGGTCCCTGATGTCCCCGTCGTAAGTCGAGAGCACCTGCCGCAACTCGAGAAAATCCAGGCTGTTCTCCCCTCCAGGCGAGATGAGGCCCATTTCCGCTGAGGCGTCTCGAGGCTAATCACACCTAACCTCTGGAAATTCCAAAGGGTGCTTCACACTCTTGCTGCAACTCAAGAAGTTCCCCGACATACCCGTCTCCACTCGAGAGCAAGCACGAGAGTCCCGCCCACATCCAGAAGAGTCCCTTGTCCGCCTCATAGTTCGATAGGAGGGATCCTTTCCCTGCGTTGTCAGGAAATAATTCCCGGCATTCCCGTCGCATCTCAAGAGGAGGCGCTCTTCACAGGAAAGGCGAGAGGAACTCAGGGTTGTACCACCATTCCCAGAGTCCCCAAGATGTCTCAGTCCATTCCATGGAAACCTGTTTTCCCTGCACTGCCTCGACTTTCAAGACGAGGATCAACACACACCACGGTGGCACGTGGACAGTCCTGTGACAAAGCCTCGTTGGAAAGCCTCGTGGGAAAGCCTCTAGGGAAAGCCACAGATCCCTTGATTCACGCGAAAGGAAGCATGACACTGCGGCTACAGCTCCGGAGGAAAGAGCACGTTCATGCCCCCACTCGAGACGAGGACTGACTCCCCTGGGAGACTCCAGAAGTACCCGAGATCCATGTCAGCACTGGAGAAGAATCCTCAGGTTCTGGCAGCAACTCCTCACAAGGTCTTAGGCCGCGCAGCATCGACGGAGAGGAATCCCGCGCGGACCCCGAGCAACTCGCATGGGGACTTGCCTTTCCTGAGGCCACCAGAGCGGGTCCATGAGGTCCCCGTCGTAAGTCGAGAGCACCAACCCCAACTCGAGAAAATCCAGGAGGTTCTCCCCTCCAGGCGAGATGAGGCCAATTTCCGCTGAGGCTTCTCGAGGCTAATCACACCTAACCTCTGGAACTTCCAAAGGGTCCTTCACACCCTTGCTGCAACTCAAGAAGTTCCCCGACATACCCGTCTCCACTCGAGAGGAAGCACGAGAGTCCCGCCCATATCCAGAGAAACCCCGTTTCCGCCTCAGAGCTCGAGAGGAGGAATCCTTTCCCTGCGTGGTCGGGAAAGAATTCCCGCCGTTCCCGACGCATCTCAAGAGGAGGCGCTCTGCACAGGAAAGGCGAGAGGAACTCCAGGGTCTTGCCACCATTCCCAGAGTCCCCCAGATGTCTCAGTCCATTCCAGGGAAAACTCTATTCCCTGCACTGCCTCGACTTTCAAGCCGAGGATCGACTCACACCACGGTGGCACGTGGGACAGCCCTGTGGGAAAGACACTTGGGAAAGCCTCGTGGGAAAGCCTCGAGGCAAAGCCACAGATCCCTTGATTCACGCGACGGGAAGCTTGACACTGCTGCTAAAGCTCGGGAGGAAAGCGCACTTGCATTCCCCCATTCGAGACGAGGACTGACTCCCCTGGGGAGACTCTAGAAGTACCGCAAGATCCACGTCAGCACTGGAGAGGAATCCTCAGGTTCCGGCACCGACTCCACACAAGGCCTTAGGCCCGGCATTGACAGGAGAGGAATCCCGAGAGGCCCCAGTGCAACTCGCATGGGGACAGGCCTTTCCTGAGGCCAGAAGAGCGGGTCCCTGAGGTCCTCGTCGTAAGTCAAGAGCACCTGCCGCAACTCGAGAAAATCCAGGAGGTTCTCCCCTCCAGGCGAGATGAGGCCCATTTCCACTGAGGGTCTCCAGGCTAATCACACCTAACCTCTGGAACTTCCAAAGGGTCCTTCACACCCTTGATGCAACTCAAGAATTTCCCCGACATACTCTTCTCCACTCGAGAGGAAGCACGAGAGTCCTGCCCACATGCAGAGGAGACCCGTTTCTGCCTCATAGCTCGAGAGGAGGGATCCTTTCCCTGCGTGGTCGGGAAAGTATTCCCGGCATTCCCCTCGAATCTCAAGAGGAGGCACTCTCCACAGGAAAGGCGAGAGGAACTCCACGGTCCTGCCACCATTCCCAGAGTCCCTCAGATGTCTCAGTCCATTCCAGGGAAACCTGTTTTCCCTGCCCTGCCTCTTTCAAGCCGAGGATCGACTCACACCACGGTGGCACGTGGGACAGCCCTGTGGGAAAGACTCGTGGGAAAGCCTCATGGAAAAGCCTCGAGGGAAAGCCACAGATCCCTTGATCCACGCGAAGGGAAGCGTGACACTGCTGCTACAGCTCGGAGGAAACCGAACGTGCATGCCCCAACTCGAGACGAGGACTGACTCCCCTGGGGAGACTACAGAAGTACCCCAAGATCCATATCAGCACTGGAGAGGAATCCTCAGGTTCCGGTACCGACTCCACACAAGGTCTTAGGCCCTGGCATCGGCGGGAGAGGAATTCCGAGAGGCCCCGAGCAACTCTCATGGGGACTGTCCTTTCCTGAGGCCACCAGAGCGGGTCCCTGAGGTCCATGTCGTAAGTCGAGAGCACCTGCCGCAAATCGAGAAAATCCAGGCTGTTCTCCCCTCCAGGCGAGATGAGGCCCATTTCCGCTGAGGCGTCTCGAGGCTAATCACACCTAACCTCTGGAAATTCCAAAGGGTGCTTCACACTCTTGCTGCAACTCAAGAAGTTCCACGACATACCCGTCTCCACTCGAGAGCAAGCACGAGAGTCCCGCCCACATCCAGAAGAGTCCCTTGTCCGCCTCATAGTTCGATAGGAGGGATCCTTTCCCTGCGTTGTCGGAAATAATTCCCGGCATTCCCGTCGCATCTCAAGAGGAGGCGCTCTTCACAGGAAAGGCGAGAGGAACTCAGGGTCGTGCCACCATTCCCAGAGTCCCCAAGATGTCTCAGTCCATTCCAGGGAAACCTGTTTTCCCTGCACTGCCTCGACTTTCAAGACGAGGATCGACACACACCACGGTGGCACGTGGGACAGTCCTGTGGCAAAGCCTCGTTGGAAAGCCTCGTGGGAAAGCCTCGAGGGAAAGCCACAGATCCCTTGATTCACGCGAATGGAAGCATGACACTGCGGCTACAGCTCCGGAGGAAAGAGCACGTTCATGCCCCCACTCGAGACGAGGACTGACTCCCCTGGGGAGACTCCAGAAGTACCCGAGATCCATGTCAGCACTGGAGAAGAATCCTCAGGTTCTGGCAGCAACTCCTCACAAGGTCTTAGGCCGCAGCATCGACGGGAGAGGAATCCCGCGCGGACCCCGAGCAACTCGCATGGGGACTTGCCTTTCCTGAGGCCACCAGAGCGAGTCCCTGAGGTCCCCGTCGTAAGTCGAGAGCACCAACCCCAACTCGAGAAAATCCAGAAGGTTCTCCCCTCCAGGCGAGATGAGGCCAATTTCCGCTGAGGCTTCTTGAGGCTAATCACACCTAACCTCTGGAACTTCCAAAGGGTCCTTCACACCCTTGCTGCAACTCAAGAAGTTCCCCGACATACCCGTCTCCACTCGAGAGGAAGCACGAGAGTCCTGCCCACATCCAGAGAAACGCCGTTTCCGTCTCAGAGCTCGAGAGGAGGGATCCTTTTCCTGCCTGGTTCGGAAAGAATTACCGGCGTTCCCCTCGCATCTCAAGAGGAGGCGCTCTCCAAAGGAAAGGCGAGAGGAACTCCAGAGTCGTGCCACCATTGCCAGAGCCCCCCAGATGTCTCAGTCCATTCCAGGGAAACCTGTTTTCCCTGCATTGCCTCGACTTTGAAGCCGAGGATCGACTCACTCCACGGTGGCATGTGGGATAGCCCTGTAGGAAAGCCTCGTGGGAAAGCCTTGTGGGAAAGCCTGGAGGGAAACCGACAGGTCCCTTGATCCACTCGAAGGGAACCGTGACACTGCTACTACAGCTCGGGAGGAAAGCGCACGTGCATGCCCCCACTTGAGACGAGGGCTGACTCCCCTGGGGAGACTCCAGAAGTACCCCAAGATCCATGTCAGCACTGGAGAGGAATCCTCAGGTTCCGGCACTGATTCCACACAAGGTCGTAGGCCCTGGAATCGACGGGAGAGGAATCCGAGAGGCCCCGAGCAACTCGCATGGGACTGACCTTTCCTGAGGCCACCAGAACGGGTCCCTGAGGTCCCCTTAGTAAGTCGAGAGGACCTGCTGCAACTCGAGAAAATCCAGAAGGTTCTCCCCTCCAGGCGAGATGAGGCCAATTTCCGCTGAGGCGTCTCGAGGCTAATAACACCTAACCTCTGGAACTTCCAAAGGTCCTTCACACCCTTGCTCAACTCAAGAATTTCCCAAGCATACCCGTCTGCACTCGAGAGGAAGCACGAGCGTCCCGCCCACATTGAGAGGAGCCCCGTTTCCGCCTCATAGCTCGAGGACGGATCCTTTCCCTGCGTGGTCGGGAAAGAATTCCCGGCGTTCCCGTCGCATCTCAAGAGTAGGCACTCTCCACAGGAAAGGCGAGAGGAATTCCAGGGTCGTGCCACCATTCCCAGAGTCCCCCAGATGTCTCAGTCCATTCCAGGGAAAACTGTTTTCCCTGCACTGCCTCAACTTTCAAGCCGAGGATCGATTCACACCACCGTGGCACGTGGGACAACCCTGTGGGAAAGCCTCGTGTGATAGCCTCGTGGGAAGGCCTAGAGGGAAAGCCACAGATCCCTTGATCCACGAGAGGGGAAGCGTGACACTGCTTCTAAACCTCGGGAGGAAATCAAACGTGCATGCCCCCACTCGAGATGAGGACTGATTCCCTTGGGGAGACTCGAGAAACTCCAGAGGTTAGGTGTGATTAGCCTCGAGACGCCTCAGCGGAAATGGGCCTCATCTCGCCTGGAGGGAGTACCTCCTGGATTTTCTCGAGTTGCGACAGGTGCTCTCGACTTACGATGGGACCTCAGGGAGCCTCTCTGGTGGCCTCAGGAAAGGCCAGTCCCCATGTGAGTTGCTCGGTGTCCTCTCGGGATTCCTCTCCCGACGATGCCGGGCCTAAGACCTTGTGTGGAGTCGGTGCCAGAACCTGAGTATTCCTCTCCAGTGCTGACATGGATCCTGGGGTATTTCTGGGGTCTCCCCAGGGGAGTCAGTCCTCGTCTGGAGTGGGGGCATGCACGTGCGATTTCCTCCCACGCTGTAGCAGCAGTGTCACCATTCCCTTCCCGGGATCAAGGGGTCTGTGGATTTCCCTCCAGGCTTTCAAATGAAGCTTTCCCACGAGGCTTTCCACAGGGCTGTCCCACGTGTCACCATGGTGTGAGTCGTTCCTCGGCTTGAAAGTCGAGGAAGTGTAGGGAAAACAGATATCCCTGAAATGGACTGAGATATCTGGGTGATTCTGGGAATGGTGACACGACACTGGAGTTCCTCTCGCCTTTCCTGTGGAGAGTGCCTCCTCTTGAGATGCGACGGGAATGCCGGGAATTCTTTCCCGACCACGCAGGAGAGGATCCCTCCTCTCGATCTAGGAGGCAGAAACCGGGCTCCTCTGGATGTGGGCGGGACGCTCGTGCTTCCTCTCGAGTGGAGTCGGGTATGTCGGGGAACTTCTTGAGTTGCAGCAAGGGTGTGAAGGACCCTTTGGATGTTCCAGAGGTTAGGTGTGATTAGCCTCGAGAGGCCTCAGAGGAAATGGGCCTCATCTCGCCTGGATGGGAGAACCTCCTGGATTTTCTCGAGTTGCGGGAGGTGCTCTCGACTTAAGACGGGTACCTCAGGGACCCGCTCTGGTGGTCTCAGGAAAGGCCAGACCCCAGCGAGTTTCGGGGGCTTCTCGGGATTCCTCTCCGTGGTAGCGGGGCCTAAGACCTTGTGTGGAGTCAGTGCTGGAACCTGAGGATTCCTCTCCAGTGCTGACATGGACCTTGGGTACTTCTGGAGTCTCCCCACGGGAATAAGTCCTCGTCTCGAGTGGGGGCTTGCACGTACGCTTTCCTCCGAGCTGTAGGAGCAGTGTCAAGCGTCCCGTCGAGTGGCTCAAGGGATCAGTTGCTTTCCCTCGAGGCTTTTCCATGAGGCTTTCCCACGAGGCTTTCCCACAGGGCTGTCCCAAGTGCCACCGTGGGTGAGTCGATCCTCGGTTTGAAAGTCGAGGCAGTGCAGGGAAAACAGGTTTCCCTGGAATGGATTGAGACATCTGGGGACTCTGGGAATGGTGGCACGACACTGGAGTCCCCTCTCGCCTCTCCTGTGGAGAACGCCTCCTCTTGAGATGAGACGGGAACGCCGGGAATCCTTTCCGACCACGCAGGGAAAGGATCCCTCCTCTCGAGCTATGAGGCGGAAACGGGGCTCCTCTGGATGTGGGCGGGACTCTCGTGCTTCCTCTCGAGTGGAGACAGGTATGTCGGGGATCTTCTTGAGTTGCAGGAAGGCTGTGAAGGATCCTTTGTAAGTTCCAGAGGTTAGGTGTTATTAGACTCGAGACGCCTCAGCGGAAATGGGCCTCATCTCTCTTGGAGCGGAGAACCTCCTGGATTTTCTCGAGTTTCGGCAGGTGCTCTCGACTTACGATGGGGACCTCAGGGACCCGCCTTTGTGGCCTCTGGAAAGGCCAGTCCCCATGCGAGTTGCTCGGAGTTTCTCGGATTCATCTCCCATTGATGCTGGTAACTAAGACCTTGTGTGGAGTCGGTGCCGGAACCTGAGGATTCCTGTCCAGTGCTGACACGGATCTTGGGTACTTCTGGAGTCTCCCCTCGTCCCGAGTGGTGGCATGCACGTGTGCTTTCCTTCCGAGCTGTAGCAGCAGTGTCATGCTTCCCTTCGCATGGATCAAGGGATCTGTGGCCCTCGAGGCTTTCCCACAGGGCTGTCCCACGTGCCACCATGGTGTGAGTCAATCCTCGGCTTGAAAGTTGAGGCAGTGAAGGGAAAACAGTTTTCCCTGGAATGGACTGAGACATCTGGGGGACTCTGGGAATGGTGGCACGACCCTGGAGTTCCTCTCGCCTTTCCTGTGAAGAACGCCTCCGCTTGAGATGTGACGGAACGCGGGAATTCTTTCCCGACGCAGGTAAAGGATCCCTCCTCTCGAGCTAGGAGTCTGAAACGGGGCTCCTCTGGATGTGGGCGGACTCTCGTGCTTCCTCTCGAGTGGACACGGGTATGTCGGGGAACTTCGTGAGTTGCAGCAAGGGTGTGAAGGACCCTTTGGAAGTTCCAGAGGTTAGGTGTGATTAGCCTCGAGACGCCTCAGCGGAAATGGGCCTCATCTCGCCTGGAGGGGAGATCCTCCTGGATTTTCTCGAGTTTTGGCAGGTGCTCTCGACTTACCACGGGGCCATCAGGGACCCGCTCTGGTGGCCTCAGGAAAGGCCAGTCCCCATGCGAGTTGGTCGGAGGCCTCTCGGGATTCCTCTCCCGTCGTAGCCGGGACTAAGACCTTGTGTGGAGTCGGTGCCGGAACCTGAGGATTGCTCTCCGCGTGAAATGGATCTTGGCGTACTTCTGGAGTCTCCACAGGGGCGTCAGTCCTCGTCTCGAGGGGGCATGCACGTGCGCTTTCCTCCCGAGCTTAGCAGCAGTGTCACGCTTCTTTCGCGTGATCAAGGGATCAGTTATTTTCCCTCGAGGCTGCCACGA
>NW_017190920.1:0-11040 GCF_001704415.2 Capra hircus
TGAGATCCTCCCTCCTGAGCTAGGAGGGGAATCGGGGCTCCTCTGAATGTGGGCGGGACTCTTGTGCTTCCTCTCGAGTGAAGCCGGGTATGTTGGGGATCTTCTTGAGTTGCAGCAAGGGTGTGAAGGATCCTTTGTAAGGTCCAGAGTTTAGGTGTGATTAGCTTTGAGACACCTCAGCGGAAATGGTCCTCATCTCGCCTGGAGGGGAGAACCTCCTGGATTTTCTCAAGTTGCGGCAGGTGCTCTCGACCTACGATGGGGCCCTCAGGGACCCGCTCTGGTGGCCTCAGGAAAGGCCAGTCCCCATGCAAGTTGCAAGGGAACTCTCGGATTCCTCTCCCGTCAGTGCCGGGGCCTAAGACCTTGTGTGGAGTCGGTGCCGGAACCTGAGGATTCCTCTCCAGGGCTGACATGGATCTTGGGGTACTTCTGTAGTCTCCCCAGGGGAGTCAGTCTTGGTCTCGAGTGTGGGCATGCAAGTGCGCTTTCCTCCCGAGCTGTAGCAGCAGTGTCACGATTCCCTTCTTTTGGATCAAGGGACATGTGGCTTTCCCTCGAGGCTTTCCCATGAGGCTTTCCCACGAGGCTTTTCCACAGGGTTGTCCCACGTGCCACCATGGTGTGAGTCGATCCTCGGCTTGAAAGTCGAGGCAGTGCAGGGAAAACAGGTTTCCCTGGAATAGACTGAGACATCTGGGGGACTCTGGGAATGGTGGATGACCCTGGAGTTCCTGTCGCCTTTCCTGTTGAGAGCACCTCCTCTTGAGTTGCGACGGAAACGCCGGGAATTCTTTCCCGACGACGCAGGAAAAGGATCCCTCTTCTCGAGCTAGGAGGCGGAAACGGGGCTCCTCTGGATTGGGCGGGACTCTCGTCCTTCCTCTTGAGTGGAGACGGGTATGTCGGGGAACTTCTTGAGTTGTAGCAAGGGTGTGAAGGCCCTTTGGAAGTTCCAGAGGTTAGGTGTGATTAGCCTGGGGACGCCTCAGAGGAAATGGGCCTCATCTCCCCTGGAGGGAAGAACCTCCTGCATTTTCTCGAGTTGGTGCAGGTGTTCTCTCATTACGACGGGGACCTCAGGGACCCGCTCTGGTGGCCTCAGGAAAGGCCAGTCCCCATGCGAGTTGCTCGGGGCCTCTCGGGATTGCTCTCCCGTCGATGCCGGGCCTAAGACCTTGTGTGGAGTCGGTGCCGGAATCTGAGGATTCCTCTCCAGTGCTGACATGGATCTTGGGTATTCTGGAGTCTCCCCAGGGAAGTCAGTCCTCGTAATGAGTGGGGCATGCAAGTGCACTTTCCTCCGAGCTGCAGCAGCAGTGTTGAGCTTCCCTTCGCGAGGATCAAGGGATCTGTGGCTTTCCCTCGAGGCTTTCCCACGAGGCTTTCCCAGGAGGCTTTCCCACAGGGCTCTCCCACGTGTCACGGTGGTGTGAGTCGATGCTCAGCTTGAAAGTCGAGGCAGTGAAGGGAAAACAGGTTTCCCTGGAATGGACGGAGACATCTGGGGGACTCTGGGAATGGTGGCACGACCCTGGAGTTCCTCTCGCCTTTCCTGTGGAGAGCGCCTCCTCTTGAGATGCAACGGAAACGCAGGGAATTCTTTCCTGACCACGCATTGAAGGGATCCCTGCTCTCAAGCTATGAGGCGGAAACGGGGCTCCTCTGGATGTGGGCGGGACTCTCGTTCTTCCTCTTGAGGGGAGAGGGTTATGTCGGGGAACTTCTTGAGTTGCAGCAAGTGTGTGAAGGACCCGTAGGAATTTCCAGAGGCCAGGTGTATTAGCCTCCAGACGCCTCAGCGGAAACGGGCCTCATCTGGCCTGGAGGGTAGAACCTCCAGGATTTTCTCAAGTTGTGACAGGTGCTCTCGATTGACGACGGGGAACTCAGGGACCCGCTCTGGTGGCATCAGGAAAGGCCAGTCCCCTTGCTAGTTGCTCGGGTTCTCTCGGGATTCCTCTCCCTTCGATGCCGGGGCATAAGACCTTGTGTGGAGTCGGTGCTGGAACCTGAGGTTTCCTCTCCAGTGCAGACATGGATTTTAGTGAAATTCTGGAGTCTCCCAAGGGGAGTCAGTCCCCGTCTCGAGTGGGGGCATGTACGTGCGCTTTCCTCCCAGCTGTAGCAGCAGTGTCACGCTTCCCTTCGCGTGGATCAAGGGATCTATGGCTTTCCCTGGAGGCTTTCACACGAGGCTTTCCCACGAGGCTTTCCCACATTGTTGTCCCACGTGCCACCGTGATGTGAGTCGATCCACGGCTTGAATGTCGAGGCAGTGCAGGGAAAACAGGTTTCCCTGGAATGCACTGAGACATCTTGGGGACTCTGGGAATGGTGGCAGGACCCTGGAGTTCCTCTCGCCTTTCCTGTGGAGAGCGCCTCCTCCTGAGATGCGACGGGAACGCCGGGAATTCTTTGCCGACCACGAAAGGAAAGGATCCCTCCTCTCGAGCTAGGAGGCAGAAACGGGGCCCCTCTGTATGTGGGCGGGACTCTCGTGCTTCCTCTTGAGTGGAGACGGGTATGTCGGGGAACTTCTTGAGTTGCAGCAAGGCTGTGAAGGACCCTTTGGAAGTTCCAGAGATTAGGTGTGATTAGCTTCCAGTCGCCTCAGCGGAAATGGGCCTCATCTCGCCTGGAGGGGACAACCTCCTGGATTTTCTCGAGTTGCGGCAGGTGCTCTCGACTTACGACGGGGACCACAGGGACACCATCTGGTGGCCTCAGGAAAGGCCAGTCCCCATGCGAGTTGCTCGGGAGCCTTTCGGGATTTCTCTCCCGTCGATGCCGGGGCCTAAGACCTTGTATGGAGCTGGTGCCGGAAGCTGAGGATTCCTCTCCAGTGCTGACATGGACCTTCGGGTACTTCTGGAGTCTCCGAGGAGAGTCAGTCCTCGTTCCGAGTGGGGGCATGCACGTGCGATTTCCTCCCGAGCTGTAGCAGCAGTGTCACGCTTCCTTTCGCGTGGATCAAGGGATCTGTGGCTTTCCCTCGAGGCTTTCCACGAGGATTTTTTCACGAGGCTTTCCCACGAGGCTTTCCCACAGGGCTTGTCTCACGTGCCACCGTGGTGTGAGTCAATCCTCGGCTTGAAGGTCGAGGCTGTGCAGGGAAAACAGGTTTCCCTGGAATGGACTGAGACAATCTGGGGGACTCTGGGAAAGTGGCACGACCCTGGAATTCCTCTCGCATTTCCTGTGGAGAGCCGCTTCCTCTTGAGATGCGACGGGAACGCCCGGGAATTCTTTTCCCGACATCGCAGGGAAAGGATCCCTCCTCTGGAGCTAGGAGGCGGAAACGGGGCTCCTCGGGAAGTGGGCGGGACTCTCGTGCTTACTCTCGAGTGGAGACGGGTATGTCGGGGAACTTCTTGAGTTGCAGCAAGGGTGTGAAAGACCCTTGGAAGTTCCAGAGGTTACGTGTGATTAGCCTCGAGACGCCTCTGCGGAAATGGGCCTCATCTCGCCTGGAGGGGGAGAACCTCCTGGATTATCTCGAGTTGAGGCAGTTGCTCTCGACTTACAAGGGGGACCTTCAGGGACCCGCTCTGATGGCCTCAGAAAGGCCAGACCCCATGCCGAGTTGCTCGTGGGCCTCTCGGGATTCCTCTCCCTTCAATGCCGGGGCCTAAGGTCTTGAGAGGAGTCGGTGCCGGAACCTGAGGATTCCTCTCCAGTGGTGACATGGATTTGGGGTACTTCTGGAGTCTCCCCAGGGGAGTCAGTCCTCGTCTCGAGTGGGGGCATGCACGTGCAATTTCCTCCCGAACTGTAGCAGCATTGTCACGCTTCCCTTCGCGGGGATCAAGGGATCTGTGGCTTTCCCTGGAGACTTTCCACGAGGCTTTCCCACGACGCTTTCCACATGGTTGTACCACGTGCCACCGTGATGTGAGTCGATCCTCGGCTTGAATGTCGAGGCAGTGCAGGGAAAACAGGTTTCCCTGGAATGGACTGAGACATCTGGGGGACTCTGGGAAGGTGGCACGACCCTGGAGTTCCTCTCGCCTTTCCTGTGGAGCGCGCCTCCTCTTGAGATGCGACGGGAACGCCGGGATTTCTTTCCCGATGACGCAGGGAAGGATTCCTCCTCTCGAGCTAGTAGGCAGAAACGGTGCTCCACTGGATGTGAGCGGGACTCTCGTGCTTCCTCTCGAGTGGAGACGGTATGTCGGGGAACATCTTGAGTTGCAGCCAGGGTGTGAAGCACCGTTTGGAAGTTCCAGAGATTAGGTGTGATTAGCCTGGAGACGCCTCAGCAGAAATGGGCCTCATCTCGCCTGGAGGGGAGAACCTCCTGGATTTTCTCGAGATAGGGCAGTTGCTCTCGACTTACGTCGGGGACCTCAAGGACCCGCTCTGGGGGCCTCAGAAAAGGCCAGTCCCCATGCGAGTTGCTCGGGGCCTCTCGGGATTCCTCTCCCGTCGATGCCGGGGCCTAAGACCTTGTGTGGAGTCTGTTCCGGAATCTGAGGTTTCCTGTGCAGTTCTGACATGGATTTTTGGGTTACTTCTGGCGTCTCCCCAGGGGAGTCAGTCCTCGTCTCGAGTGGGGGCATGCCACCTGCCGCTTTCCTCCCTAGCTGTAGCAGCAGTGTCATGCTCCAGTCGCATGGATCAAGGTATCAGTGGCTTTCCCTCGAGGCTTTCCCACGATGCTTTCCATCAAGGCTTTCCCATGAGGATTTCCCACAGGGCTGTCCCACGTGCCACCGTGGTGTTAGTCGATCCTCGGCTTGAAAGTCGAGGCAGTGCAGGGAAAACAGGTCTCCCTGGAATGGACTGAGACATCTGGGGGACTCTGGGATTGGTGGCACGACCATGGAGCTCCTCTCGCCTTTCCTCTGGAGAGCGCCACCTCTTGAGAGGCGTCGGAACGCCGGGAAATCTTTCTCGACCACGCAAGGAAAGGATCCCTCCTCTCGAGCTAGGAGGCGGAAACGGGGCTCCTCTGGATGTGAGCGGGACTCTCGTGCTTCCTCTCAAGTGGAGACGGGTATGTCGGGGAACTTCTTGAGTTGCAGCAAGGGTGTGAAGGACCCTTTGGAAGTTCCAGAGGATAGGTGTGATTAGCCTCGAGACGCCTCTGCGGAAATGGGCCTCATCTCGCCTGGAGGGGAAAACCTCCTGGATTTTCTCGAGTTGCGGCAGGTGCTCTCGACTTACGACGGGGACCTCAGGGACCCGCTCTGGTGGCCTCAGGAAAGGCCAGTCCGCATGCGAGTTGCTCGGGGGCCTCTCGGGATTCCTCTACCGTCGATGCCGGGGCCTAAGACCTTGTGTGGAGTCGGTGCCGGAACCTGAGGATTCTTCTCCAGTGCTGACATGGATCTTGGGCTACTTCTGGAGTCTCCACAGGGGAGTCTTTCGTCGTCTCGAGTGGGGGCATGCATGTGCGCTTTCCTCCTGAGCTGAAGCAGCAGATTCACGCTTCCCTTCCCGTGGATCAAGGGATCTGTGGCTATCCCTCGAGTCTTTCCCACGAGGCTTCCCACAGGTTTGTACACGTGCCACCGTGGTGTGAGTCGTTCCTCGGCATGAAAGTCGAAGCAGTGCAGGGAAAACAGGTTTCCCTGGAATGGACTGAGACATTGGGGGTCTCTGGGAATGGTGGCACGACCCTGGAGTTCCTCTCGCCTTTCCTGTGGAGAGCGCCTCCTCTTGAGTTGCGACGGGAACACCGAGAATTTTTTACCGAACACGCAAGGAAAGGTCCCTTCTCTCGCGCTAGTAGGCGTAAATGGGGCTCCTCTGGATGAGGGCGGGACACTCGTACTTCCTCTCGAGTGGAGACGGGTATGTCGGGGAACTTCTTGAGGTGCAGCAAGGGTGTGGAGGACCCTTTGGAAGTTCCAGAGGTTAGGTGTGATTAACATCGAGACGCCTCAGCGGAAATGGGCCTCATCTCGCCTGGCGGGGAGAAACTCCTGGATTTTCTCGAGTTGCGGCAGGTGCTGTCGACTTACGACGGAGACCTCAGGGACCTGCTCTGGTGGCCTTAGGAAAGGACAGTCCCAAGCGAGTTGCATGGGGGCCTCTCGGGATTCCTCTCCCGTCGATGCCGGGGCCTAAGATCTTGTGTGGAGTCCGTGCCGGAACCTGAGGATTCCTCTCCAGTGCTGACATGGAAATTGGGGTACTTCTGGAATTTCCCCAGGGGAGTCATTCCTCGTCTCGAGTGGGGGCTTGCACGTGCGCTTTCCTCCCGATCTTTACCAGCAGTGTCAGGCTTCCCGTCGAGTGAATTCAGTGATCTGTGGCTTTCCCTCGAGGCTTTCCCATGAGGCTTTCCCACGAGGCTTTCCCACAGGGCTGTCCCACGTGCCACGGTGTTCTGAGTCGATCCTCGGCTTGAGAGTCGAGGTAGTGCAGGGAAAATAGGTTTCCCTGGAATGTACTGAGACATCTGGGGGACTCTGGGAATGGTGGCACGACCCCTGGAGTTCCTCTCGCCTTTCCTGTGGAGAGCGCCTCCTCTTGAGATGCGACGAGAACGCCGGGAATTCTTTCCCGACCACGCAGGAAAGGATCCCTCCTCTAGAGCTAGGGGGCTGAAACGGGGCTCCTCTGGATGTGGGCGGGACTCACGTGCTTCCTCTCGAGTGGAGACGGGTATGTCGGGGTACTTCTTGAGTTGCAGCAAGGGTGTGAAGGACCATTTGGAAGTTCCAGAGGTTAGGTGTGATTAGCCTCGAGACGCCTCAGCGAAATGGGGCTCACCTCGCCTGGAGGGGAGAAACTCGTGGATTATCTCGAGTTGAGCGCAGGTGCTCTCGACTTACGACTGGGACCTCAGGGACCCGCTCTGGTGGCCTCACGAAAGGCCAGTCCCCATGCGAGTTGCTCGGGGGGCATCTTGGGTTTCCTCTCCCGTCGAAGCCGGGGCCTAAGATCTTATGTGGAGTCTGTGGCAAAAACTGAGAATTACTCTCCATTGCTGACATGGATCTTGGGGTACTTCTGAAGTCTACCCAGGGGAGTCAGTCCTCCTCTAAGTGGTGGCATGCACGTGCGCTTTCCTCCCGAGCTGTAGCAGCAGTGTCACGCTTCCCTTCGCGTGGATCAAGGGATCTGTGGCTTTGCCTCGAGGCTTTCCCAGGAGGCTTTTCCACGATGCTTTCCCACAGGGCTGTCCACGTGCCACCGTGGTGTGAGTCGATCCTCGGCTTGAAAGTCGAGGCAGTGCAGGGAAAACAGGTTTCCCTGGAATGGACTGAGAAATCTGGGGGACTCTGGGAATGGGCGAACGACCCTGGAGTTCCTCTCGCCTTTCCTGTGGAGAGTGCCTCCTCTAGAGATGCAACGGGAACGCCGGAAATTCGTTCCCGGAACCTGCAGGGAAAGGATCCCTCCTCTCGAGCTAGGAGGCGGAAACGGGACTCCTCTGGATGTGGGCGGGTCTCTCGTGCTTCCTCTCGAGTGGAGACGGGTATGTCGGGGAACTTCTTGAGTTGCAGCAAGGGTTGTGAACGACCGTTTGGAATTTTCAGAGGTTAGGTGTGATTAGCCTCTAAACACCTCAGCAGAAATGGCCTCATCTCGCCTGGAGGGGAGAAACTCCTGGATTTTTATTGACTTGTGGCAGGTGCCTCTCGACTTACGACCGGGTACCTCAGGGACCCACTCTGGTGGCCTCACGAAAGGCCAGTCCCCAAGCGAATTGCTCGGGGCCTCTAGGGATTCCTCTCTCCTCGATGCCGGTGCATAAGACCTTGTGTGGAGTCGGTGCCGGAACCTGAGGATTCCTCTCCAGTGCTGACATGGATGTTGGAGTACTTTTTGGAGTCTCCCCAGGGGAGTCAGTCCTCGCCTCGAGTGGGGCATGCACGTGCGCTTTCCTCCCCAGCTGTAGCAGCAGTGTTGCGCTTCCCTTCGCATGGATCACGGCATTTGTGGATTTCCTTCGAGGCTTTCCCGCGAGGCTTTCCCACGAGGCTTTCCCACAGGGCTGTCCCACGTGCCACCGTGGTGTGAGTCGATCCTCGGCTTGAAAGTGGAGGAAGTGCAGGGAAAACAGGTTTCCCTGGAATTGACTGAGACATCTGGGGGACTCTGGGAATGGTGGCACGACCCTGGATTTCCTCTCGCCTTTCTTGTGGAGAGCGCTCCTCTTGGAATGCTATGGGAACCCCGGGAATTCTTTCCTGACCACGCAGGGAAAGGATCCCTCCTCTCGAGCTTGGAGGCGGAAACGGGGCTCTTCTGGATGTGAGCGGGACTCTCGTGCTTCCTCTCAAGTGGAGACGGGTATGTCGGGAAACTTCTTTAGTTGCAGCAAGGGTGTGAATAACCGTTTGGAAGTTCCAGAGGTTAGGTGTGATTAGCTTCGAGACTCCTCAGCGGACAAGGGGCCTCATCTCGCTTGGAGGGGAAAACCTCCTGGATTTTCTCGAGTTGCGGCAGGTGCTCTCGACTTACGATGGAGACCTCAGGGACCCGCTCTGGAGGACACAGGAAAGGCCAGTCCCCATGGCAGTTGCTCCGGGGCCTCTCGGGATTCCTCTCCCGTCGATGCCGGGGCCTAAGTCCTTGTGTGGTATCGGAGGCGGGACCTGAGGATTCCTCTGCAGTGCTGACATGGATGTTGGGATACTTCTGGAGTCTCCCCAGGGGAGTCAGTCCTCGTCTCGAGTGGGGTCATGCACGTGCGCTTTCCTCCGGAGCTGTAGCAGCAGAGTCACACTTCCCTATGCGTGGATCAAAGCATCTGTGGCTTTCCCTCGAGGCTTTCCCATGAGGCTTTCCCACGAGGCTTTCCCACGAGGCTTTCCCACAGGGCTCTCCGACGTGCCACCCTGGTGTGAGTCGATCCTCGGCTTGAATGTCGAAGCAGTGCAGGGAAAACAGGTTTCCCTGGAATGGACTGAGACATCTGGGGGACTCTGGGAAAGGTGGCACGACCCTGGAGTTCCTCTCGCCTTTCCTGTGGAGAGCGCCTCCTCTTGAGATGCGACGGGAACGCCGGGATTTCTTTCCCGATGACGCAGGGAAAGGATCCCTCCTCTAGAGCTAGTAGGCAGAAACGGGGCTCCTCTGGATGTGGGCGGGACTCTCGTGCTTCCTCTCGAATGGAGACGGTATGTCGGGGAACATCTTGAGTTGCAGCCTGGGTGTGAAGCACCGTTTGGAAGTTCCAGAGATTAGGTGTGATTAGCCTCGAGACGCCTCAGCAGAAATGGGCCTCATCTCGCCTGGAGGGGAGAACCTCCTGGATTTTCTCGAGATAGGGCAGTTGCTCTCGACTTACGACGGGGACCTCAAGGACCCGCTCTGGGGGCCTCAGAAAAGGCCAGTCCCCATGCGAGTTGCTCGGGGCCTCTCGGGATTCCTCTCCCGTCGATGTCGGGGCCTAAGACCTTGTGTGGAGTCGGTGCCGGAATCTGAGGATTCCTGTGCAGTGCTGACATGGATCTTGGGGTACTTCTGGAGTCTTCCCAGGGGAGTTAGTCCCTCGTCTCGAGTGGGGACATGCACCTGCGCTTTCCTCCCTAGCTGTAGCAGCAGTGTCATGCTCCAGTCGTGTGGATCAAGGTATCAGTGGCTTTCCCCTCGAGGCTTTCCCACGATGCTTTCCAACAAGGCTTTTCCCACGAGGCTTTCCCAGCAGGGTTTCCAACGAGGCTTTCCCCCAGTGATGTCCCACGTGCCACCGTGGTGTCAGTCGATCCTCGGTTTTGAAAGTCGAGGCAGTGCAGGGAAAACAGGTTTCCCTGGAATGGACTGAGACATCTTGGGGACTCTGGGAATGGTGGCACGACCCTGGAGTTCCTCTCGCCTTTCTTGTGGAGAGCGCCTCCTCTTGAGATGCGACGGGAACGCCGGGAATTCTTTGCCGACCACGAAAGGAAAGGATCCCTCCTCTCGAGCTAGGAGGCGGAAACGGGGCCCCTCTGTATGTGGGCGGGACTCTCGTGCTTCCTCTTGAGTGGTGACGGGTATGTCGGGGAACTTCTTTGAGATGCAGCAAGGCTGTGAAGGACCCTTTGGAAGTTCCAGAAGGTTAGGTGTGATTAGCCTCGAGGTCGCCTCAGCGGAAATGGGCCTCATCTCGCCTGGAGAGGACAACCTCCTGGATTTTCTCGAGTTGCGGCAGGTGCTCTCGACTTACGACGGAGACCTCAGGGACCCGCTCTGGTGGCCTCAGGAAAGGCCAGTCCCCATGAGAGTTGCTCGGGGCCTCTCGGGATTCCTCTCCCGTTGATGCCGGGGCCTAAGTTCTTGTGAGGAGTCGGTGCCGGAACCTGAGGATTCCTCTCCAGTGCTGACATGGATCTTGGGGTACTTCTGGAGTCTCCCCAGGGGAGTCAGTCCTCGTCTCGAGTGGGGGCATGCACGTGAAATTTCTTTCCGAACTGTAGCAGCAGTGTCACGCTTCCCTTCGCGTGGATCAAGGGATCTGTGGCTTTCCCTGGAGGCTTTCACACGAGGCTTTGCCACATGGTTGTCCCACGTACCACCGTGATGTGAGTCGATCCTCGGCTTGAAAGTCGAGGCAGTGCAGGGAAAACAGGTTTCCCTGGAATGGACTGAGACATCTGGGGGACTCTGGAATGGTGGCACGACCCTGGAGTTCATCTCGCCTTTTCCTGTGTAGAGCGCCTCATCTTGAGATGCGACGGGAACGCCGGGATTTCTTCCCGACACGCAGGGAAAGGATCCCTCCTCTCGAGCTAGGAGGCGGAAACAGGGCTCTTCTGGATGTGGGCGGGACTCTCGTACTTCCTCTTCAGTGGAGACGGGTATGTCGGGGAACTTCTTGAGTTGCAGCAAGGGTGTGAAGGACCGTTTGGAAGTTCCAGACATTAGGTGTGATTAGCCTCGAGACGCCTCAGCGGAAATCGGCCTCATCTCGCCTGGAGGGGAGAACCTCCTGGATTTTCTCGAGTTGCTGGCAGTGCTCTCGACTTACGACGGGGACCTCAGGGACCCGCTCTGGTGGCCTTAGGAAAGGCCAGTCCCCATGCTAGTTGCTCGGGGGCCTCTCGGGATTCCTCTACCATCGATGCCGGGGCCTAAGACCTTGAGTGGAGTTGGTGG
>NW_017190921.1:0-11039 GCF_001704415.2 Capra hircus
GTGGTTTGAGTCATCCTCGGCTTGAAAGTGGAGGCAGTGCAGGAAAACAGGTTTCCCTGGAATGGACTGAGACATCTGAGGGACTCTGGGAATGGTGCACGACCCTGGAGTTCTCTCGCCTTTCTGTGGAGAGCGCCTCCTCTTGAGATGCGACGGGAAGGCCGGGAATTCTTTCCCGCACCACGCAGGGAAAGGATCCCTCCATCGAGCTAGGGGGCGGAAACAGGGCTCCTCTGGATGTGGGCTGGACTCTCGTGCTTCCTCTCGAGTGGAGACGGCTATGTCGGGGAACTTCTTGAGTTGCAGCAAGGGTGTGAAGGACCCTTGGAAGTTCCAGAGGTTAGGTCTGATTAGCCTCAGAACGACGCTCAGCACGAATGGGCCTCATCTCGCCTGGAGGGGAGAACCTCCTGGATTTTCTCTAGTTGCGGCAGGTGCTCTCAACTTATAATGGGGACCTCAGGGACCGCTCTGGTGCCTTAGGAAAGGCCAGTCCCCCATGGGAGTTGCTTGGGGCCTCTCGGGATTCTCTCCGACGATGCCGGGTCCTAAGACTTGTGTGGAGTTGGAGCCGGAATCTGAGCATTCCTCTCCAGTACTGACATGGATTTTGGGGTACTTTTGGAGTCTCCCAGGGGAGTCAGTCCTCGTCTCGAGTGGGGGCATGCACGTGCGCTTTCCTCCGAGCTGTTGCAAGCAGTGTCACTCTTCCCTTAGCGTGGATCAAGGGATCACGGGCTTTCCTCTAGGCTTTCCCACGAGGCTTTCCTACAGGGCTGTCCCAAGTGCCACCGTGGTGTGAGTTGATCCCTCGCCTTGAAAGTCGAGGCAGTGCAGGGAAAACAGGTTTCCCTGGAATGGACTGAGACATCTGGGCGACTCTGGAAATGGTGGCACGACCCTGGAATTCTTCTCGCCTTTCCTGTGGAGAGCGCCTCCTCTTGAGATGCGATGGGAACGCCGGGAATTCTTTCCGACCACGCAGGGAAAGGATCCCTCGTCTCGAGCTAGAAGGCGGAAACGGGGCTCCTCTGGATGTGGGCGGGACTCTCGTGCTTCCTCTCGAGTGGAGACGGGTATGTCGGGGAACTTCTTGAGTTGCAGCCAGGGTGTGAGAGACCCTTTGGATGTTCCAAATGTTAGATGTGTTTAGCTTCGAAACGCCTCAGCGGAAATCGGCCTCATCTCGCCTGGAGGGGAGAACCTCCTGGATTTTCTCGAGTGGCGGTAGGTACTCTCCGACTTACGACGGGGACCTCAGGGACCCGCTCTGGTGGCCTCAGGAAAGGCCACTCCCATGTGAGTTGCTCTTGGGGCCACTCGGGATTCCTTTCCCGTCGATGCTAGGGGCCTAAGACCTTGTGTGGAGTCAGTGCCGGAACCTGAGGATTCCTCTCCAGTGCTTACATTGGATCTTGGGTACTTCTGGAGTCTCCCCAGGGGAGTCAGTCCTCGTCTCGAGTGAGGGGCATGCATGTGCGATTTCCCTGCCGAGCGTAGAGGCAGTGTCACGCTTCCCTTGCGCGTAGGATCAAGGGATCTGTGGCTTCTCTCGAGGCTTTAACACGAGGATTTCCACGAGCTTTCCCACAGGGCTGTCCACGTGCCCACCCGGTGGTGTGAGTCGATCCTCGGCTTGAACTTCGAGGCAGTTCAGGGGAAAACAGGTTTCCCTGGAATGGACTGAGACATCTGGGGGGACTCTGCGAATGGTGGCACGACCCTGGAGTTCCTCTCGCCTTTCCTGTGGAGAGTGCCTCCTCTTGAGAAGTGACGGGAACGCCGGGGAATTCTTTCCCGACCATGCAGGGAACGGATCCCTCCCTCTCGAGCTAGGAGGCGGAAACTGGGCTCCTCTGGATTTGGGCGGGACTCTCGTGCTTCCTCTCGAGTGGAGACGGGTATGTCGGGGAACTTCTGAGTTGCAGCAAGGGTGTGAAGGACCCTTTGGAAGTTCCAGATGTTGAGATGTGATTAGCCTCCAGACGCCTCAGCGGAAATGGGCCTCATCTCACCTGGAGGGGAGAACCTCCTGGATTTTCTCGAGTTGCGGCAGGTGCTCTCGACTTACGACGGGGACCTCAGGGACCCGCTTTGGTCTCAGGAAAGGCCAGTCCCCATGCGAGTTGTTCGGAGGCCTCTCGGGAATCCTCTCCCGTCGATGCCGGCGCCTAAGACCTTGTGTCTTGTCGGTGCCGGAACCTAAGGATTCCTCTCCAGTGCTGACATGGATCTTGGGGTAATTCTGGAGTCTCCCAAGGGGAGTCAGTCCTCGTCTCGAGTGGGGGCATGCACGTGCGCTTTCCTCCCGAGCTGTAGCAGCAGTGTCACGCTTCCCTTCGCGTGGATCAAGGGAATCAGGGGCTTTCCCTCGAGGCTTTCCCACGAGGCTTTCCCACGAGGCTTTCCCACAGGGCTGTACCACGTGCAACCGTGGTGTGAGTCGTTCCTCGGCTTGAAAATCGAGGCAGTGTAGGGAAAACAGATTTCCCTGGAATGGACTGAGACATCTGGGAGACTCTGGGAATGGTGGCACGACCCTGGAGTTCCTCTCGCCTTTCCTGTGGAGAGCGCCTTCTCTTCAGATGCGACGGAAACACGGGGAATTCTTTCCCGAACACGCAGGGAAAGGATCCCTCCTGTCGAGCTAGAAGGCGGAAACGGGACTCCTCTGGATGTGGGCGGGACTCTCGTGCTTCCTTTCGAGTGGAGACTGGTATGTCGGGGAACTTCTTGAGTTGCATGCAAGGGTGTGAAGGACCCTTTGGAAGTTCCAGAGGTTAGGTCTGATTTAGCCTCGAGACGCCTCAGCCGGAAATGGGCCTTATCTGCCTGGAGGGGTGTACCTCCTGGATTTTCTCGAGTTGCGGCAGGTGCTCTCGACTTACGACTGGGGACTTCAGGGACCCGCTCTGGTGGCCTCAGGAAAGGACAGTCCCCATGCGAGTTGCTCAGGGGGGCCTCTCGGGATTCCTCACCTGTCGATGCTGGGGCCTAAGACCTTGTGTGGAGTCGGTGCCAGACCTGAGGTTTCCTCTCCAGTGCTGACATTGGATCTTGGGGTACTTCTGGAGTCTCCCCAGGGGAGTCAGTGCTCGTCTCGAGTGGGGGCTTGCACGTGGGCTTTCCTTCCGAGCCTTAGCAGAAGTGTCACGCTTCCCTTCGCGTGGATCAAAGGCATTCTGTGTCTTTCCCTCGAGCTTCCCATGAGGCTTTCCCACCAGGCTTTCCCACGAGGCTTTCCTACAGGGCTGTCCCACGTTCCACCGTGGTGTGAGTCGATCCTCGGCTTGAAAGTCAAGGGCAGTGCAGGGAAAACAGGTTTCCCTGGAATGGACTGAGACATCTGGGGGACTCTGGGAATGGTGGCACGACCCTGGCAGTTCCTCTCGCCTTTCCTGTGGAGAGCGCCTCCTCTTGAGATGCGACGGGAACGCCTGGAATTCTTTCCCGAACACGCAGGGAAAGGATCCCTCTTCTCGAGCTAGGAGGCGGCAACGGGGCTCCTCTGGATGTGGGTGGGACTCTCGTGGCTTCCTCTCGAGTGGAGACGGGTATATCGGGGAACTTCTTGAGTTGCAGCAAGGGTGTGAAGGACCCTTTGGAAGTTCCAGAGGTTAGGTGTGATTAGCCTGGTGACGCCTCAGCGGAAATGGGCCTCATTTCGCCTGGAGGGGAGAACCTCCTGGATTTTCTCGAGTTGGGGCAGGTGCTGTCGACTTATAATGGGGACCACAGGGACCCGCTCTGGTGGCCTCAGGAAAGGCCAGTCCCCATGGGAGTTGCTCGTGGGACTCTCGGGATTCCTCTCCCGTCGATGCCGGGGCCTAAGACCTTGTGTGGAGTCGGTGCCGGAACCTGAGGATTCCTCCCCAGTGCTGACATTGATCTTCGGGTACTTCTGGAGTCTCCACAGGGGAGTCAGTCCTCCTATCGAGTCGGGGCATGCAAGTGCGCTTTCCTCCCGAGCTGTATCAGTAGAGTCACGCTTCCCTTCGCGAGGATCAAGGGATCTGTGGCTTTCCCTCGAGGCTTTCCCACGAGGCTTTCACACGAGGTATTCCCAAGAGGCTTTCCCACCGGGCTGTCCTACATGCCACCGTGGTGTTAGTCGATCCTTGGCTTGAAAGTCGAGGCTGTGCAGGGAAAACAGGTTTCCCTGGAATGGACTGAGACATCTGGGCGACTCAGGGAATGGTGGCACGACCCTGAAGTTCCTATAAGCTTTCTAGTGGAGAGCGCCTCCTCTTGAGATGCGACGGGAACACCGGGAATTCTTTCCCATGCACGCAGGGAATGGATCCCTCCTCTCGAGCTAGGAGGCGGAAACGGGGCTCCTCTGGATGTGGGCGGGACTCTCGTGCTTCCTCTCCAGTGGAGACGGGTATGTCGGGGAACTTCTTGAGTTGCAGCAAGGGTGTGAAGGACCCTTTGGAAGTTCCAGAGGTTAGGTGTGATTAGCCTGGTGACGCCTCAGCGGAAATGGGCCTCATCTCGCCTGGAGGGGAGAACCTCCTGAATTTTCTCGAGTTGCGGCATTTGCTCTCGACTTAAGACGGGGACCTCAGGGACCCGCTCTGGTGGCCTCAGGAAAGGCCAGTCCCCATGGGAGTTCCTCGTGGGACTCTCGGGATTCCTCTCCCGTCTATGCCGGGGCCTAAGACCTTGTGTGTAGTCGGTGCCAGAACCTGAGGATTCCTCCCAAGTGCTGACATGGATCTTGGGGTACATCTGGAGTCTCCTGAGCGGAGTCACTCCTTGTCTCGATTGGGGGCATGCACGTGCGCTTTCCTCCCGAGCTGTAGCAGCAATGTCAAGATTCCCTAGGCGTGGATCAAGGGATCTGTGGCTTTCCCACGAGGCTTTCCCCACGAGGCTTTCCCACAGGGCTGTCCCACGTGCCACCGTGGTGTGAGTCGATCCTCGCTTGAAAGTCGAGGCAGTGCAGGGAAAACAGGTTTCCCTGGAAAGGACTGAGACATCTGGGGGACTCTGGGAATGGTGGCACGACCCTGGAGTTCCTCTCGCCTTTCCTGTGGAGAGTGCTACCTCTTTAGATGCGACGGAAATACCGGGAATTCTTTCCCGGACCTCGGAGGGAAAGGATCCCTCCTCTCGAGCTAGGAGGAGGAAACCGGGCTCCTCTGGATGCAGGCGGGACTCTCGTGCTTCCTCTCGAGTGGAGACGGGTATGTTGGGGAACTTCTTGAGTTGCAGCAAGGCTGTGAAGGACCCTTTGGAAGTTCCAGATATTAGGTGTGATTAGCCTCGAGACGCCTAAGCGGAAATGGGCCTCATCTCGCCTGGAGTTGAGAAACCTCCTGGATTTTCTCCAGTTGCGGCAGGTGTTCTCGACTTACGACGGGAACCTCAGGGACCCGCTCTGGTGGCCTCAGGAAAGGCCAGTCCCCAAGCGAGATGCTCGGGGCCTCTCGGGATTCCTCTCCCGTCGATCCCGGGACCTAAGACCTTGTGTGGAGTCGGTATCTAAACCTGAGGATTCCTCTCCAGTGCTGAAATGGATTTTGGGGTACTTCTGGAGTCTCCCCAGGGGAGTCAGTCCTCGTCTCGAGTGGGGGCATGCACGTGCGCTTTCCTCCCGAGCTGTAGCAGCAGTGTCGCGCTTCCCGTGGCGTGGATCAAGGGATCTGTGGCTTTCCCTCGAGGCTTTCCCACGAGGCTTTCCCACAGGACTGTCCCAAGTGCCACCGTGGTGTGAGTCCATCATCGGCTTGAAAGTCGTGGCAGTGCAGGGAAAGCAGGATTCCCTGGAATGGACTGAGACATCTGGGGGACTCTGTGATGGTGGCGCGACCCTGGAGTTCCTCTCGCCTTTCCTGTGGAGAGCACCTCCTCTTGAGATGCGACGGGAACGCCGGGAATTCTTCCCGACCACGCAGGGAAAGGATCCCTCCTCTCGAGCTAGGAGGCGGAAACGGGGCTACTCTTGATGTGGGCGGGACTCTCATGCTTCCTCTCTAGTGGAGACTGGGTAAGTCGGGGAACTTCTTGAGTTGCAGCAAGGGTGTGAAGGACCCTTTGGAAGTTCCAGATTTTAGATGTGATTAGCCTAGAGACGCCTCAGCGGAAATGGGCCTCATCTCGCCTGGAGGGGAGAACCTCCTGGATTTTCTCGAGTGCGGTAGGTACTCTCGACTTTCGACGGGGACCTCAGGGACCCGCTCTGGAGGCCTCAGGAAAGGCCAGCCCCCAGGCGAGTTGCTGGGGGGCCTCTCAGGGTTCCTCTACCTTCGATGCCGGGGCCTAAGACCTTGTGTGGAGTCGGTGCCGGAACCTGAGGATTCCTCTCCAGTGCTGACATGGATGTTGGGGTACTTCTGGAGTCTCCCCAGGGGAGTCAGTCCTCGTCTTCGAGTTGGCGAATGCACGTGCGCTTACCTCCCGAGCTGTAGAAGAGGGTCACGCTTCCCTTCGCGTGGATCAAGGGATCTGTGGCTTTCGCTCGGAGGCTTTCCTACGAGGCTTTCCCACGAGGCTTTTCCCACAGGGCTGTCCCACGTGCCACCGTGGTGTGAGTCGATCCTCGGCTTGAAAGTCGAGGCAGTGCAGGGAAAACAGGTTTCCCTGGAATGGACTGAAACATCTGGGGGACTCTGGGAATGGTGGCACGACCCTGGAGATCCTCTCGCCTTTTCCTGTGGAGAGCGCCTCCTCTTGAGATGCGACGGGAACGCCGGGAATTATTTCCCGACCACGCAGGGAAAGGATCCCTCCTCTCGAGTTAGGAGGCAGAAATGGGGCTCCTCTGGATGTGGGCGGGACTCTCCGTGCTTCCTCTCGAGTGGAGACGGGTATGTCGGGGAACTTCTTGAGTTGCAGCAAGGGTGTGAAGGACCCTTTGGAAGTTCCAGAGTTTAGGTGTGATTAGCCTCGAGACGCCTCAGCGGAAATGGGCCTCATCTCGCCTGGAGTGGAAAACCTCCTGGATGTTCTCGTGTTGCGGCAGGTGCTCTCGACTTACGACGGGGACCTCAGGGACCCACTCTGTTGGCCTCAGGAAAGGCCAGTCCGCATGCGAGTTGCTCGGGGGCCTCTCGGGATTCCTCTCCCGTCGATGCCGGGGCCTAAGACTACCGGGAGCCAGTGTGAGGAAGCCCGCCCGTGACAAGGTTATGAGGATGGAAGCTGACATACGCAAGGCATGCTCAGACTTCAGGGACCCCTCTGGAAATTTTTAATCATGTACCCCAACAAAAATCTGCCGGTTTTTGTGCTCTGCTTTTTCACTCTTCTGACCTTTTCTGGAAAAAAGTCAATTCAGGGCGTTAGTCTTCTGCATTTGAAAGAGTGTTTCAATCCAAAAAACCTCTGATGGCTTTCTAGCCTGCCTGTAGGACTCGTACAGCTGCGCTTGTGATTGTTTGAGGCCTCCTGACCGCAGGAGGCACAGGAAGCTTAAAACATCCTAGGAATGCAGGAGCTTCCGAGGAGTCAAAATCTTTAGAATAGGACTGATTAAAAGTTTCATTTTTTGGGTCAATGCTTGCTGCCAAATTTTCATATCCTTTATTTTTAGATATAGTTGGTATATAGAAAAACAAGTAGTAGACCTGGTATTAGCAACATTAGATCTTTGAGTTAAGTACCTTCTTTGTTATAACCCACTGCACCTTTGTTCTATAGAGATGTAACTTTAATGCTTTAAGGAGATGCAGATTAAAGAAAAACACTTCAGGGGAAACAAAATTAACATTCATTAAGGAAGAGAGCCAAAAAGTGTTAACAAGCCTCTTGGCCAGAAGATAATGTAAATCACCTGAGACCTTTTGTATACAAAATGATATACAGAAAGAATCTGGGTTGCGAACACTACATAATTTTTGTGTTATCCATTGATCTCCCATGTTTTATCAAAAGTATAAAAGGCCTTCTGAACAATAAAGGAGGAGGCCAGGGGCCGGGGGCCAGTTTCTCGGACCAGCTTCTCGAACTAGTCTCTCAGCCTGGTTTCTTGGGACTCTGGCTCCCCCCGTGTCTTTCTCACTCTTTCTTCTTCTCTACCTTTCCTTCTCTCTGCTCTTTACTTTTAACTTCAGGCTGAATCTCCACCTGGAGTGCGGAGGCTCGCCAGGTCTACTTACTTGTCCTGGCTGTTAAGACCCACACGAAAGGGAGCTTAAGGCGAGGCACCCTTAGATATTCAAGCGGGTGCCGGTGGCCCAACGTAGGTGGTGCAAATTCCTTGTCTGGAATTTTATTGGCCGTCCGCGTAAACCAAGCTATTCAGTCCTCTTCCTCCACTTAACCTTCTTACTACAATATAGTTTCCTAATCTAATCTTACATTAATAAATAAACAGTCTTTCCACGCCAACGCCGTCCACCCTTCGAATTCCTGGATCCACCGGGGCTGGAAGCCGGCATAAGACCTTGTGTGGAGTCCGGTGCCGGAACCTGAGGATTCCTCTCCAGTGCTGACATGGAACTTGGGGTACTTCTGGAGTCTCCCCAGGGGAGTCAGTCCTCGTCTCGAGTGGGGGCATGCACGGTGCGCTTTCCTCCCGAGCTGTAGCAGCAGTGTCACGCTTCCCTTCGCGTGGATCAAGGGATCTGTGGCTTTCCCTCGAGGCTTTTCCCACGAGGCTTTCCCTCGAGGCTTTCCCACAGGGCTGTCCCACTTGCCACCGTGGTGTGAGTCGATCCTCGGCTTGAAAGTCGAGGCAGTGCAGGGAAAACAGGTTTCCCTGGAAATGGATTGAGACATCTCGGGGACTCTGGGAATGGTGGCATGATCCTGGAGTGCCTCTCGTCTTTCCTGTGGAGAGCGCCTCCTCTTCAGATGCGACAGAAACGTCGGGAATTCTTTCCCGACCACGCAGGGAAAGCATCCCTCCTCTCGAGCTAGGAGGCAGAAATGGGGCCTCCTCTGGATGTCGGCGGGACTCTCGTGCTTCCTCTCGAGTGGAGACGGGTATGTCCGGGGAACTTCTTGAGTCGCAGTAAGGGTGTGAAGGACCCTTTGGAAGTTCCAGAGGTTAGGGTGTGATTAGCCTCGAGACGCCTCAGCGGAAAATGGGCCTCATTTCGCCTGGAGGGGAGAACTCCCTGGATTTTCTCGAGTTGCCGCAGGTGCTCTCGACTTACGATGGGGCCTCAGGGACCGCTCTGGTGGCCTCACGAAAGGCCAGGCCCCATGCGAGTTTGCTCGGGGCCTCTCGGGATTGCTCTGCCGTGATGCCAGGGCCTAAGACCTTGTGTGGAGTCGGTGCTGGACCTGAGGATTTCTCTCCAGTGCTGACATGGATCTTGGGGTACTTCTGGAGTCTCCCCTGGGAGTCAGTCCTCGTCTCGAGTGGGGGCATGCACGTGCGCTTACCTCCCAAGCTGTATCAGCAGTGTCACGCTTCCCTTCACGTGGATCAAGGGATCTGTGGCTTTACCTCGAGGCTTTCCCACGAGGCCTCGAGGCTTTCCCACAGGGCTGTCCACGTGCCACCGTGGTGTTTCTCTATCCTCGGATTGAAAGTCGAGGCAGTGCAGGGAAAACAGGTTTCCCTGGAATTGACTGAGACATCCGGGGGACTATGGGAATGGTGGCACGACCTGGAGTTCCTCTCACCTTTACTGTTTAGAGCGCCTCCTCTTGAGATGCGACGGGAACGCCGGGAATTCTTTCCGGACACGCAGGGAAAGGATCCCTCCTCTCGAACTACGAAGCGGAAACACGGCTCATCTGAATGTGGGCTGGGCTCTCGTGCTTCCTCTCGAGTGGAGACGGGTATGTCGGGGAACTTCTGGAGTTGCAGCAAGGGTGTGAAGGACCCTTTCGAAGTTCCAGAGTTTAGGTGTGATTTGCCTCGAGGCGTCTCAGCGGAAAAGGGCCTCATCTCGCCTGGAGGGGAGAACCTCCTCGATTTTCTTGAGTTGCGGCAGGTGCTGTCGACTTAGGACGGGGACCTCAGGGACCCGCTCTGGTGGCCTCAGGAAAGGCCAGTACCCATGCGAGTTGCTCAGGGGCCTTTTGGTATTCCTCTCCCATCGATGCCGGGGCCTAAGACCTTGTGTGGAGTCGGTGCCATAACCTGAGGATTCCTCTCCAGTGCTGACATGGTTCTTGGGGTACTTCTGGAGTCTCCCCAGGGAGTAAGTCCTCGTCTCGAGTGGGCCATGCACGTGCGCTTTCCTCCCGAGCTGTAGCAGCAGTGTCACGCTTCCCTTCGCGTGGATCAAGGGATCTCTGGCTTTCCCTCGAGGCTTTCCCTCGAGGCTTTCCCACGAGGCTTTTCCACAGGGCTGTCCCACGTGCTAGAGTGGTGTGAGTCGATCCTTGGCTTGAAAGTCGAGGCAGGGCAGGGAAAACAGTTTTCCCTGGAATGGACTGAGACACATGGGGGACTCTGGGAATGGTGGCACGACCCTGAGTTCCTCTCGTCTTTAGTGTGGAGAGCGCCTCCTCTTGAGATGCGATGGGAACGCCGGGAATTCTTGACCGAACACGCAGGGAAAGGATCCCTCCTCTCGAGCCAGGAGGCAGAAAAGAGGCTCCACTGAATGTGGGCGGGATTCTTGTGCTTCCTCTCAAGTGGAGACGGGTATGTCGGGAACTTCTTGAGTTGAAGCAAGGGTGTGAAGGACTCTTTGGAAGTTCGAGAGGTTAGGTGTGATTATCCTCGAGATGCCTCAGCGGAAATGGGCCTCATCTCACCTGGAGGGGAGAACCTCCTGGATTTTCTCGAGTTGCGGCAGGTGCTCTCGACTTACGACCTGGACCACAAGGACCCGCTTTGGTGGCCTGAGGAAAGGCCAGTCCCCATGCGAGTTGCTCGGGGCCTCTCGGGATTCCTCTCCCGTCGATTTCGGGGCCTAAGACCTTGTGTGCAGTCGGTGCCGGAACCTGAGGATTCCTTTCCAGTGCTGACATGGGTCTTGGGGTACCTCTGGAGTCTCCCCAGGGGATTCAGGCCTCGTCTCGAGTGGGGGCATGAGCGTGCCCTTTCCTCCCATGCTGTAGTAACAGTGTCACGCTTCTGCTTGCGTGGACAAGGGATCTGTGACTTTCCCTCGAGTCTTTCCCACGAG
>NW_017190922.1:0-11039 GCF_001704415.2 Capra hircus
ATTTTCTGGAAAAAGTCAATTCAGGGCTTTAGTCTTCTGCATTTGAAAGAGTGTTTCAATCCAAAAACCCTCTGAATGCTTTCTAGCTCTGCCTGCAGGACTCGTACAGCTGGGCATGTGATTGTTTGAGGCCTCCTTTCCCCAGGAGGCACAGGAAGCTTAAAACATCCTAGGAATGTAGGGGCATCCGAGGAGTCAAAATCTTTATAATGGACTGATTAAAAGTTTCATTTTTTGGGTCAATGCTTGCTGCTAAATTTTCATCTAGATAGAGTTGGTATATTAAAAAAACAAGTAGTAGACCTGGTATTAGCAACATTAGATCTTTGAGTTAAGTACCTTCTTTGTTATAACCACTGCACCTTTGTTCTATAGAGATGTAACTTTAATGCTTTAAGGAAATGCAGATTAAAGAAAAAACACTTCAGAGGAAACAAAATTAACATTCATTAAGGAAGAGAGCCAAAAAGTGTTTAACAAGCCTCTTGGCCAGAAGATAATGTAAATCACCAGAGACCTTTTGTATACAAAATGATGTACAGAAAGAGTCTGGGGTGCGAACGCTACATAATTTTTGTGTTACCCATTGAACTCCATGTTTTATCAAAAGTATAAAAGGCTTTATGAACAATAAAGGATGGGGCCAGTTTCTCGGACCAGTTTCGAAGTAGTCTCTCGGCCTGGTTTCTTGGACTCAGGCTCCCCCCGTGTCTTTTTCTCTCTTTCTTCTTCTCTCCCTTTCCTTCTCTCTGCTTTTTACTTTAACTTCAGGCTGAATCTCCACCAGGGGCGCGGAGGCTCGCCAGATCTACTTACTTGCCTGGCTGTTAAGACCTGCACGAAAGGGAGCTTAAGGCGAGGCACCCTTAGATATTCAAGCAGGGGCTGGTGGCCCAACGTAGATGGTGAAAATTCCTTGCCTGGAATTTTATTGGTCTTCCACGTAAACCAAGCTATTCAGCCCTTTTCCTCCAGTTAATCTTCTTACTACACTATAATTTCTTAATCTAATCTTACATTAATAAATAAAAAAGACTTTCCACGACAACGCCGTCCATCCGTCGAATTCCCTGGATCCAGCGGGCTGGACCCCGGCAGACTGAGATATCTGGGGGACTCTTGGAATGGTGGCACGACCCTGGAGTTCCTCCGCCTTTCCTGTGGAGAGCGCCTCCTCATGAGATGCGACGGGAACACTGGGAATTCTTTCCCGAACATGCAGGGAAAGGATACCTGACCTCGAGGTATGAGGCGGAAACGGGGCTCCTCTGGATGTGGGCGGGATTCTCGTGCTTCCTCTGGAGTGGAGTCAGGTATGTCGGAGAACTTCTTGAGTTGCAGCAAGGGTGTGAAGGACCCTTTGGAAGTTCCAGATGTTAGGTATGGTTAGCCTCGAGACGCCTCAGAGGAAAAGGGCCTCATCTCGCCTGGAGGGGAGAACCTCCTGGATTTTCTCGAGATGCGGCAGGTGCTCTTGACTTACTACGGGGACCTCAGGTACCCGCTCTGGTGGCCTCAGGACAGGCCAGTCCCATGCAAGTTGCTCGGGGCCTCTCGGGATTCCTCTCCTCGATGCCGGGGGCCTAAGACCCTGTGTGGAGTCGGTGCCGGAACCTGAGGTTTCCTCTCCAGTGCTGACATGGATCTTGGGGTACTTCTGGAGTCTCCCCAGGAGAGTTAGTCGTCGTCTTGTGTGGGGGTATGAACGTGCACTTTCCTCCCGAGCTGTAGCAGCAGTGCAACGCTTCCGTTCGCGTGGATCAAGGGATCTGTGGCTTTCCCTCGAGGCTTTCGCACGAGGCTTTCCCACAGGGTTGTCCCACGTGCCATCGTGGTGTGAGTCGATCCTCGCTAGAAATTCGAGGCAGTGCAGGGAAATCAGGTTTCCCTGAAATGGACTGAGACATCTGGGGGACTCTGGGAATGGTGGCACGACCCTGGAGTTCCTCTCGCCTTTCCTGTGGACGCCTCCTCTTGAGATGCGACAGGAACGCCGGGAATTCTTTCCCGACCACGCAGGGAAAGGATCCCTCCTCTCGAGCTAGGAGGCGGAAACGAGGCTCCTCTGGATGTGGGCGGGTCTCTGGTGCTTCTCTCGAGTGAAGACGGGTATGTCGGGGAACTCCTTGAGTTGCAACAAGGGTGTGAAGTACCCTTTGGAAGATCCAGAGGTTAGGTTTGATTAGCCTCGAGACGCCTCAGCGGAAATGGGCCTCATCTCGCCTGGAGGGGAGAACATCCTGGATTTTCTCGAGTTGGGGCAAGTGCTTTCCACGTAGGACGGGGACCACAGTGACCCGCTCTGGTGGCCTCAGGGAAGGCCAGTCCCCACGCGAGTTGCTAGGGGGCCTCTTAGGATTCCTCTCCCGTTGATGCTGGTGCCTAAGTCCTTGTGTGGAGTCGTTGCCGGAATCTGAGGATTCCTCTCCAGTGCTGACATGGATCTAGGGGTACTTCTAGAGTCTCCCCAGGGGAGTCAGTCCTCCTCAGAGTGGGGGCAGGCACATTGGCTTTCCTGCCGAGCTGTAGGAGCAGTGTCACGCTTCCTTCGCATGGATCAAGGGATCTGTGGCTTTCCCTCGAGGCTTTCCCACAGGGCTGTCCCACGAGGCTTTCCCACAAGGCTGTCCCACGTGCCACCGTGGTGTGAGTCAATCCTCGGCTTGAAAGTCGAGGCAGTGCAGGGAAAACAGGGTTTCCTGGAATGGACTGAGGCATCTGGGGGACTCTGGGAATGGTGGCACGACCCTGGAGTTCCTCTGGCCTTTCCTGTGCAGAGCGCCTCCACTTGAGATGCGACGGGAACTCCGGGAACTCTTTCCCGACCACGCAGGGAAAGGATCCCTCCTCTCGAGCTAGGAGGCGGAAACGGGGCTCCTCTGGATGTGGGGGGGACTCTCGTGCTTCGTCTCGAGTGGAGACGGGTATGTCGTGGAACTTCTTGAGTTGCAGCAAGGGTGTGAAGGACCCTTTGGAAGTTCCAGATGTTAGGTGTGATTATCCTCGAGACGCCTCAGCGGAAATGGGCCTCATCTCGCCTGGAGGGGAGAACCTCCTGGATTTTCTCGAGTTGTGGCAGGTGCTCTCAACTTAAGACGGGACCTCAGGGACCGCTCTGGTGGCCTCAGGAAAGGCCAGTCCCCAAGCGAGTTGCTCTGGAGCCTCTCGGATTCCTCTCCCGTCGATGCCGGGCCTAAGACCTTTTTGGAGTCGGGGCAGACCCTGAGGATGCCTCTCCAGTGCTGACATGAATCTTTCCGTACTTCTGGAGTCTCGCCAGGGGAGTCATTCCTCATCTCGTGTGGGGGCATGCACCTGCCATTTCCTCACGAGCTGTAGCAGCAGTGTCACGCTTGCTGACGTGTGGATCAAGGGATCTGTCGCTTTCCATTGAGGCTTTCCCACGAGGCTTTCCAACAGGGCTGTCCCACGTGCCACGGTGGTGTGAGTCGATCCTCGGCGTGAACGTCGAGGCAGTGCAGGGAAAACAGGTTCTTCTTGAATGGACTTAGACATCTGGGGGACTCTTGGAATGCTGGCAAGGCCCTGGAGTTCCTCTCGTCTTTCCTGTTGAAAGCGCCTCCTCTTGAGATGCGACGCGAAGGCCTGGAATTCTTTCCCGACGACGAAGGGAAAGGATCCCTCTTCTCGAGCTACGAGGCGGAAACGGGGCTCCGATGGATGTGGGCGGGACCCTCGTCCTTCCTCTCGAGTGGAGATGGGTATGTCGGAGAACTTCTTGACTTGCAGCAAGGGTGTGAAGGACCCTTTGGAAGTTCCAGAGGTTAGTTGTGATTAGCCTCGAGACGCCTCAGCGGAAATGGGCCTCATCTCGCCTGGAGGGGAGAACCTCCTGGATTTTCTCGAGTTGCGGCAGGTGCTCTCGAGTTTCGACAGAGACCTCAGGGACCCGCTCTGGTGACCTCAGGAAAGGCCAGTCCCCATGCGAGGTGCTAGGGGCCCTCTCAGGATTCCTCTCCTGTCGATGCCGGGCCTAAGACCTTGTGTGGAGTCGGGACCGGAACCTGAGGATTGCTCTCCAGTGCTGACATGGATCTTGGCGTACTTCTGGAGTCTCCCAAGTGGCGTCAGTCCTCGGCTCGAGTGGGGTCATGCACGTGCGCTTTCCTCCTGAGCGGTAGCAGCAGTGTCACGCTTCCCGTCCCGTGGATCAAGGGATCTGTGGCTTTCCCTCGAGTCTTCCCATGAGGCTTTCTCTCAGGGCTATTCCACTTCCACCATGGTGTGATCGATCCTCGCGTGAAAGTCGAACCAGTGCAGGGAAAACAGGAACCTCCTTCCCCACAGTAGGGGTACACTGTCCCCTTGGTCGGGTATCTCCAGGGCACTCGCGCTGGGGGTTGCCCGTGGATATGCGGGCCTCAGGCTCCACGTGAGAAAAGCCCCAAATGGCATTAGCTGCCAGTCCAGACGCTGGCCCCTCAGGTCTCTGGCCGGAGCCTTGGGCTCCAGGCAACTCAAAGCCCTCGGGGGTGGCACTCTGGGACTGCTGTAGGGAATGGACGCCAAGAGCCCACGGAGGAGTTGGGGAGGGGGCAGGGGGGAAACAGAGGCGAGGACAGCGAGGGATCTAGGTGGAGGCGCTGGAGAGAGCGTCTGGTGTCCCAGAATGCCTCAGAGGAGCCAGTGGGGGACAGTCGAGGCCCAGGGACCTGTGGAATGTGAAAAGGCGGGAAATCCCAGAGCAAGGCAGGCTGGGAAAGGGGGCGTTGGTGGCCAATTCAAAGGGACCTAGGGGCGTTTCCTGGGCGGTGAGCTCCCTTGGCACTGCTGAGGGCCCCTGATTGATCCACCCGGGATTGATCCCACCCCCCGCTGAGAGGGAGGGCCACAAACCAAAAAGCCCCACAAACTGCCCGCCCACCCAACGGGGATCTTGGCGGTCCGGGGCACAGCCGTGCCCGGGAAAGCCCACTCACTCCACGGACTCCGTCCAGGGTCTCTGCTTGGAAAGAGGCCAGGGGCGGCCCCCTCCATCTACCCACCCAAACCTTATTGACGTCAATGGGGCGGAGCCGCCTCCCGCTTTCCAGAGTCCTGAGCTGCTGGGTCCCCGCCCACTCGGCCAGCAGTCTGCAGCGTGCCCGTGTGCTTCTCCCACCATGGCTTCGTCCGGCTCCTCCAGCACCTAAGCAGTACGTTTGCCCTCGGTCCCTGTGGTCGGATCACATCTCAGGGGATTTGCGGGTGGCCTGGGCAAGGGCTCTCGGCCAACGTGTTGACCCCCCTCCCACCCGAGAACGGCGGGGACCCATCGGCCAGGCCCGGGGTTCCGAGGCGTCAGGTGTGCCCAAATTCGGAGGGCCTGGCATCGTTCGTTCATCTTGCTCCTTTGGCACACGCATGGCTTCTCCGTTCTCTTTTCTGGGAAGACAGTGTTGTTTCAGGGGGCGTGCTGCGGGGGGCGGGGGCCGGGTTGGGTGGTGGTGGGAGCAGGTGCTGTGCTGGGATGAGGCCCTTTATCCTCATATCTTCCTGTGGGAATGGGAGTCGGGGAGCTCTGTGGCCTTGCTGCCTTTAGTGGCTTCCTCTGCGCAGGGGCCTAGTGGCTTCTGCCTTTTGTCAGGCGTTACGGGGTTTGGGCTTCGCTTTGGTGGCCTTGGCCTTTGCCTTGGCCTGGGCCTTGGCCTTGGCCTTGCCCTTGCGTTGCCCTTGCCCTTGCCTTGGCCTTGGGCTGGGCCTTGCCTTGCCCTTGAATTTGAACTTGACCTTGACCTTGACCTTGACCTTGAACTTGACTTGAACTTAACCTTAACCTTGAACTTAACTGAACTTGACCTTGACCTTGAACTTGACCTTGACTTGAACTTGACCTTGACCTTGAACTTGAACTTGACCTTGAACTTGAAAACTTGAACTTGACCTTGACCTTGAACTTCAACTTGACCTTGAACTTGAACTTGACCTTGACATTGACCAACAACGGGAGACCTCGAGATTTGCTCAGAGCACCGGAGGTCCAGAAGCAGGGCCCTGTATCTCCCCTTCCCTTTGTGATCATTGCAAAGAAATTCCTAGCTGATAGCGGGAGTGCCCCTGAAGAAGCAAGCAGTGGGAGTGTGTTTGACACGACTGTGTGCCTTCCTGGCCTCATCTCCACAAGGGGCCTTTCCTCTCGAAGTAGGCCCCATGTCCCCTTGGGGAGGGTGTCATGCCTCTTTTCTCCTCACTGCCAAAGGGTGGAGCCAAGCTCGCTCTGTCAGAGGTACAAAAACAGCAATTGAATGGATTTTCAAGCTCTTGCTAGGCTGCACCCTTTCAGGGCCCACTTTACTGAAACAGGTGCTCTGTGGCCCCTGGTTGGGTATGCAGGTTCACAAACAGGGTGAGATCCTGTCCAAGCCAAGAATTTTCCTGAAAGACCTAGGCTCACTAGAGCTCTCCTCCGGAGCAAAGGGGATAGAGGAGATGTATGGAGGAGTCTTTGCCTTTCCCTGTGAGTGTGGGGCTACTCCCTACGGCCCCAGGCTCAGAGATAACTGCCTCTAAGAAAGGAATGGCAAGAAGCGCTATTCTTGGAGGTTGGGACAGGGAGTTCGCAGCATGTGGGGAAAGAAAGACTTCTTCGGGGAAGAAGAGGCAACCACCGGGGTGTGTTTGCAAGCCTCTATTTGGAAGGAACAGGTTTGCTTATACAACTCAAGACCTCCAGATCTGCTCAGAGGACTGAAGTTCCAGAGACAGGGCCATGTATCTTCCCTTCCCTTTGAGATCCTTGCAAAGACATTCCTAGCAGATCGTGGGAGTGCCCATGAAGAAGCAAGCAGCGGGAGTGTGCTTGACATCACTGGCTGCCTACCTGGGCTCAGCTCCTCAAGGGGCCTTTCTCTCCTGGTAGGCCCTATGTCCCCTTTGGGAGAGGGTGGTGCCCTCTTCCCTCCACACTGCCAAAGGGTGGAGGTGGAGCAAACTCGTTCTCTCTGAGGTAAAAAAAAAAAAAAGACAAATTGGATGGATTTTTAAGCTCTTGCTATGCTGCACCCCTCCAGGACCCACTCGAGCAAAACAGGTGCCCTGTGGCCCCTAGGTCGGGTATGCAGGTTCACACACCGGGTGTGATCCCGTCAAAGCCAAGAATTTTCCTGACAGACCTAGGCTCACTAGAGCTCTCCTCCAGAGGAAAGGGACAAAAAAAGACGTGTGTGTGGAGGTGGCTCTGCCTTTCCAGGTCCCAATCTCAGGGATAACTGCCCCTAAGAAAGGAACTGCTGCTGCTGCTGCTGTTAAGTTGCTTCAGTCGTGTTCGACTCTGTGCGACGCCATAGACGGTAGCCCACTAGGCTCCCCCCGTCCTGGGATTCTCCAGGCAAGAACAGTAAGTGGGTTGCCATTGCCTTCTCCAATGCATGAAAGTGAAAATGAAAGTGCAGTCGCTCAGTCGTGTCCGACCCTCAGCGACCCCACGGACTGCAGCCTACCAGGCTTCTCCGTCCATAGGATTTTCTGAAAGGAACTGCAAGAAGCGCTTTTCCAGGAGGCTGGGAAAGGGAGTTCGCAGGATGTGGGGAAAGAGAGCCTCCTTCGGGGAAGAATAGGCGGCCACTTGTTTTGTGTTGCAAACCTCTATTTGGAAGGAACAGGTTAGCTTATACAAAGGGAGACCTCCAGATCTGCTCAGAGGACGAAAGTTGCAGAGGCAGGTCGGTGTATTTTCCCTTCACTTTGCGATCCTTGCAAAGACATTCCTTGCTGATAGATGATTCAGCAAGGGCCTTTGAGACTGTTGTTTTCTTTCCTAGGTTCAAAGATTCCTTCAGTTCCTAATATAGATATCCTAGAAATTATGTGACATCCGTGAAAATCTGATATGTCCTGGTCAAATGCTGTCAGTTATAATTCCAGTTATCATATTAAAGCATTTCAAGTCGCAGCAGTGACCAGATTACATTGTCAATTTCTATTTAATCAGGTTTTAACCATGTCCTCTATGGTTTCACACTGATGCCTTTGCAGAAATACTGCTACTTCAAGATATATGGAATATACTTTTTTTAAGCTTACTGATAATTTGTTTGTTTGTTTGTTTGTCTTCTGGTAAGCTGGTACCAGATGGAATTTAGTCTCCTCTCTAGGTTAAGAGACAAAGTTTTCTTAGAATGCAATTTTTGATAACAGACTATGAGTTTCTTTACCTTTCATTGATTTATAATTGTTTTTTCATCATCTGTTTTTTTTTTCGGGTAAAGTAAATAAGCCTTATTTAAGATTTTGGTACATGTAGGATGGACTAAGCTTTCCCCACTCTTGCAAGTTCCCTTAACCCTTCAGATTCTTCTTGTGGGACCAAGATCTCACTTTCCTCCAGAGGGACAATCCAAGCTTTTTATTAGTTGATCTGCCCCTGACATCAGAGTCATTTGAGCATGAGTTGGCCTATAATTTAGGCATGAAACTATGACTACATAAAGAAAAGGTGACTTTATGATTCAGGGATGGCCATGATATGCCTTGCACTTCAGAGAAAATGGGTTAAAATGATTTTTTTTTCTTCAAAACTGCACAGCCAGTTCTTTCAGCATATGCAATTGAAAACACCTAGTCATTAGGTCAGTTTTCATTCCAATCCCAAAGAAAGGCAATGACAAAAAATATTCAAGCTGCTGCACAATTGCACTCATCTCACACACTAGTAAAGTAATGCTCAAAATTCTCCAAGTTCACATGAACTGTGAACTTCCAAATGTTCAAGAGGGATTTAAAAAAAATGCAGAGAAACCAGAGATCAAACTGCCAACATCCACTGGATCATTGAAAAAGCAAGAGAGTTCCAGAAAAAAAGACATCTATTTCTGCTTTATTGACTATGCCAAAGCCTTTGACTGTGTGGATCACAATAAACTGGGAAAATTCTGAAAGAGATGGGAATACCAGACCACCCTGACCTGTCTCTTGAGAAACCTGTATGCAGGTCAGGAAGAAACAGTTCGAACTGGACATGGAACAACAGACTGGTTCTAAATAGGAAAAGGAATATGTCAAGGCTGTATATTGTCACCTGCTTATTTAACTTATATGCAGAGTACATCATGAGAAACACTGGGCTGGAGGAAGCACACGCTGGAATCCAGATTGCTGGGAGAAATATCAAGAATCTCAGATATGCAGACGACACCACCCTTATGGCAGAAAGTGAAGAAGAACTAAAGAGTCTCCTGATGAAAGTGAAAGAGGAGAGTGAAAAAGTTAGCTTAAAGCTCAGCATTCAGAAAACTAAAATCATTGCATCCAGTCTCATCACTTCATGGCAAATAGATGGGAAAACATTGGAAACAGCAGCAGACTATTTTGGGGGCTTGGAAATCACTGCAGGTGATGGCTGCCTCCATGAACTTAAAACATATTTATGACTTGGAAGAAAAGTGATGACCAAACTAGACAGCATATTAAAAAGCCGAGACGTTGCTTTGCCAACAAAGATCCATCCAGTCAAGGCTATGGTTTTTCCATATGTCATGGATGGATATGAAAGATGTACTATAAAGAAAGTGACAGCTGAAAATTGGATGCTTTTGAACTGTGGTGTTGGAGAAGATGCTTGTAGGTCGCTTAGACTACAAGGAGACGCAACCACTCCATCCTAAAGGAAATCAGGTCTGAATATACATTGGAAGGACTAATACTGAACCTGAAACTCCAATACTTTGGCCATTGATGTGAAGAGCTGACTCACTTGGAAGTTGCTTTGATTTGCCTGTGAGTGTGGGAGCCCTCCCTGGGCAAAGGGCCTCAGGGGTCATTGCCACTGAATCACGACCTCCAAGCAAGCGCATTCCAGCTGTGTGACATTCAGGAAGCAGGAGACTGGGAAAACTATCTTCCTTAGAGGAAGGAAAGTCATCCACAGAGAGTGTGTTTTCAGGCCTCTCTTTGCAGCAAGTGTTTTGCTTCTCAGACATCAGAGCTGCAGGCTTGCTCTGAGGGCCTCAATTGCAGAGTCAGGGCTGTGTGTCTCACTGCACTTTCCAAGCATTGCAGACACATTCCTAGGTTGGAGCAGTGCTTCCCATGAGAAAGAAGCCTCGGAGTGTGTCTGAGCGGGCTGAGTGCCATGCTAGGGTCACCTAGTCGAGGGCACCTTGCACATCCAATGGGCCCCAGGCGAGTAGCTATGGACCGGCCCTTCGGTTGAGATATCCCAAAGCAGGGAACAAAGCTAGCTCTGTCAGAAGGAGGAAAACAGCAATGGGATGGATTTTCAAGCAGTGCTAAGTCACACCACGTTAGGGCTCCCCGGGAAAGAAATGCAAATTTTGGCCTCTAGGCCCAGTATCCAGATGTGTGCACAGGATATTTTCCCCACAGGATCCAAGAATGTTCCAGACAGACCTAAGCTCACTAGCTCTCTCCTGCAGAGGAAATGAAATATTGTTGCTGAACCACGAAAAGATGCTGGGATTCTTGGCTTATGGAGGAGAAGAATTCAATCCAGGGCCCAAGACGAGGCTTGATTGCTCAGAGCTTTTGTGCAATAGAGTTTTATTAAAGGATAAAGGAGATAGAGAAAGCTTCTGACAGAGACATCACAAGGGGCAGAAAGCGTACCCCTTGCTAGTGTTGGTAATGGAGTTATATACTCTCCAATAAGTTATGACAACGAACAAAAGAATGTCTGGAGGTTGTAAAGACTCACTAGACCTACTCCCATAATTTACATTTTAAGATAACAGGATTAGCCAGAAGGTTTTTTCAGAGACCGTCCTCAAGAAGGATGCATGATTGTTATATAATCCTAAGGAATGTAGAGGGAAAACAGTTTGTCCTTCTTTCCTCCTTGAGAATTCTAGACCCCTCTCTCCTTGGGACCCTTGAACTTTTAGAAACCTGCCTGGCAATGACTCTCTCAGAAACATGATTGAACAGCCGTTTGGAGCTTCCTTTGACTTTCCCTGGGAGGGAGGGAGCCCTCCCTGAGCACAGGGCCTCAGGGCCATGGCAATGAAAAATAATCTCCCCAGCAAGTGCTTTTCAGCCCTGTGTGACTCTCAGCCACAGGAGGCTGAGAAAACTCTCTTCCTTGG
>NW_017190923.1:0-21790 GCF_001704415.2 Capra hircus
GTGGGGCGGGGGCGGGGGGGGGGGGGGGGGGTGTGGTGGCGGCTTTGGGCAGAAACTAGACATTCGATTTCCACAGTGACGCTGGCGTTTCGCTTTTTCCTTCAAAGAGGAAGGGCGCTTCCAAACAGGAAGGCGAGAGAATACCTTCCAGGGTCCATTCTAACAATTCCCAAGAGTCCCCAGATGTCTCAGTCCATTTCCAGGGAAACCTGTTTTCCCTGCACTGCCTCGACTTCAAGCCGAGGATCGACTCACATCACGGTGGGCACGTGGGACAGCCCTGTGGGAAGCCTCGTGGGAAAGCCTCGAGGGAAAGCCACAGATCCCTTGATCCACGTGAAGGGTAGCACGACACTGCTGCTACAGCTAGGGAGAAAAGCGCACGTGCATGCCCCCACTCGAGACGAGGACTGACTCCCCTGGGGAGACTCTAGAAGTACCCCAAGATGCATGTCAGCACTGGAGAGGAATCCTCAGTTTCTGGCACCGACTCCACACAAGGTCTTAGGACCCCGGCATCGAAGGGAGAGGAATCCCGAGAGGCCCCCGAGCAACTCGCATGGGGACTGGCCTTTCCTGAGGCCACCAGAGCGGGTCCCTGAGGTCCCCGTAGTAAGTCGAGAGAACCTGCCGCAACTCCGAGAAAATTCAGGAGGTTTACCCTCCAGGCGAGATGAGGCCCATTTCCGATGAGGCGTCTCGAGGCTAATCACAGCTAACCCCTGGAACTTCCAAAGGGTCCTTCACACCCTTGCTGCAACTCAAGAAGTTCCCCGACATACCCGTCTCCACTCGAGAGGAAGCACGAGAGTCCCGCCCACATCCAGAGGAGCCCCGTTTCCGCATCCTAGTTCGAGAGGAGGGATCCTTTCCCGGCGTGTTCCGGAAAGAATTCCCGGCATTCCCGTCGCAAGTCAAGAGGAGGCGCTGTCCACAGGAAAGGCGAGAGGAACTCCAGGGTCGTGCCACATTCGCAGAGTCCCCCAGATTTCTCAGTCCATTCCAGGGAAACCTGTTTTCCCCTGGACTGCCTCGACTTTCAAGCCGAGGATCGACTCACACCACGGTGGCACATGGGACAGTCCTGTGGGAAAGCCTCCTGGGAAAGCCTCGTGGGAAAGCGTCGAGGGAAAGCCCCTGATGCCTTGATCCACGCAAAGGGAAGCGTGACACTGCTGCTACAGCTCGGGAGGAAAGAGCACGTGCATGCCCCCACTCGAGACGAGGACTGACTCTCCTGGGGAGACTCCAGAAGTACCCCAAGATCCATGTCAGCACTGCAGAGGAATCCACAGGTTTCGGCACCGACTCCACTCAAGGTCTTAGGCCCCGGCATCGAGGGGAGAGGAATCCCGAGAGGCCCCGAGCAACTCGCATGGTAACTGGCCTTTCCTGAGGCCACCAGAGCGGGTCCCTGAGGTCCCCGTCGTAAGTCGAGAGCACCTGCCCGCAACTCGAGAAAATCCAGGAGGTTCTCCCCTCCAGGTAAGATGAGGACCATTTCCGCTGAGGCTTCTCGAGGCTAATCACAGCCTAACCTCTGGAACTTCCCAAAGGGTCCTTCACACCCTTGCCTGCAACTCAAGAAGTTCCCCGACTTACCCGGCTCCACTCGAAAGGAAGCACGAGAGTCCCGCCCACATCCAGAGGAGACCCGTTTCTGCCTCCTAGCTCGAGAGGAGGGATCCTTTCCCTGCGTTGGTCGGGAAAGAATTCCCGGCGTTCCGTTGCATCTCAAGAGGAGGCGCTCTCCACAGGAAAGGCGAGAGGAACTCCAGGGTCGTGCCACCATTCCCAGAGTGCCCCAGATGCTCAGTCCATAACAGGGAAACCAGTTTCCCAGCACTGCCTCGACTTTCAAGCCAAGGACGACTCACAACACGGTGGCATGTGAGACAGCCCAGTGGGTAAACGTCGTGGGAAAGCCTCGTGGCAAAGCCTCGTGAGAAAGCCTCCACGGAAAGCCACAGATTCCTGGATCCACACGAAGGGAAGCGTGACACTGATGCTACAGCTCTGGAGGAAATTGCACGTGCATGCATCCACTAGAGACGAGGACTGACTCACCTGGGAGACTCCAGAAGTACCCAAGGTCCATGTAAGCACTGGAGAGGTTTTCTCAGGTCCCGGCACCGACTCCACACAAGGTATAAGGCGCCGGCATCGACGGGAGAGGAATCCGAGAGGCCCCCGAGCAACTCGCATGGTGACTGGCCTTTCCTGAGGCCACCAGAGCGGGTCCCTGGAGGACCCCGTCTTTAAGTCCACAGCACCTGCCGCAACTCGAGAAAATTCAGGAGGTTCTCCCCTTCAGGCGACATGAGGCCCATTTGTGCTGAGGCGTCTCGAGACTAATCACACATAACCTCTGGAACTTCCAAAGCGTCTTTCACACCCTTGCTGCAACTCAAGAAGTTCCTCGACATACCCGTTTCCCCTCGAGAGGAAGCACGAGAGTCCCGCCCACATCCAGAGGAGCCCCGTTTCCGCCTCATAGTTCCAGAGGAGGGATCCTTTCCATACGTGGTCGGGTAAGTATTCCTGGCGTTCCCGTCGCATCTCAAGAGGAGGCGCTCTCCACAGGAAAGGCGAGAGGAACTCCAGGGTCGTGCCACCATTCCCAGAGTCCCCAGATGCTCAGTCCAAGCCAGGGAAACCAGTTTTCCCTGCACTGCCTCGACTTTCAAGCCCGAGGATCGACTCATACAACGGTGGCACGTGGGACAGCCCTGTGGGAAAGTCTCGCGGGAAAGCCTCATGGGAAAGCCTCGAGGTAAACCCCTGAACCCTTGATCCACAAGAAGGGAAGCGTGACACTCCTGCTACAGCTCGGGAGCGCACGTGCATGCCCGCACTCGAGACGAGGACTGACTCCCCTGGGAGACTTCAGAAGTACCCCAAGATCCATGTCAGCACTGGAGAGGAATCTCAGGTTCCGGCACCGAACTCGCACAAGATCTGAGGCCCCGGCCTTGACGGGAGAGGAATCCCGAGAGGCCCCCGAGCCACTCGCATGGGGACTGGCCTTTCCTGAGGCCACCAGAGCGGGTCCCTGAGGTCCCCGTCGTAAGTCGAGAGCACCTGCCGCAACTCGAGAAAATCCAGGATGTTCTCCCCTCCAGGCGAGATGAGGCCCATTTCCGCTGAGCCGTTTTGAGGCTAATCACATCTAATATCTGGAACTTACAAAGGGTCCTTCACACCCTTGCTGCAACTCAAGAAGTTCCCCGACATACCCGTCTCCACTCGAGAGGAAGCACGAGAGTCAGGCCCACATCCAGAAGAGCCCCATTTCCGCCTCCTATCCCGAGAGGAGGGATCCTTTCCCTGCGTGGTCGGAAAACAATTCCCGGTGTTCCCATCGCATCTCAAGAGGAGGCACTCTCCACGGGAAAGGCGAGAGGAACTCCAGGGTCGTGCCACCATTTACAGAGTCCTCCAGATGTCTAAGTCCATTCAAGGGAAATCTGTTTTCCCTGCACTGTTTCGACTTTCAAGCCGAGGATCGACTCACACCACGGTGGCACGTGGGACAGCCCTGTGGGAAAGCCTCGTGGGAAAGCCTCGTGGGAAATCCTCGTAGGAAAGCCTTGAGGGAAAGCCTAGAATCCCTTGATCCACGCGAAGGGTAGAGTGACACTGCTGCTACAGCTTGGATGGAAAACGCACGTGCATGACCCAATCGAGACGAGGACTGACTCCCCTCTAGAGACTCCAGAAGAACCCCAAGATCCATGTGAGCACTGGAGAGGAATCCTCAGGTTCCGACACCGACTCCACAAATGGTCTTACGCCCCGGCATCGACGGGAGAGGAATCCCGAGAGGCCCCCGAACAACTCGCATGGGGACTGGCCTTTCCTGAGGCCACCAGAGCGGGTCCCTGAGGTCCCCGTCGTAAGTCGAGAGCACCTGCCGCAACTCGAGAAAATGCAGGAGGTTCTACCCTAGAGGCAAGATGAGGCCCATTTCCGCTGACGCCTCTGGAGGCTAATCACATCTAACATCTGGAACTTCCAAAGGGTCCTTCACACCCTTGCTGCAACTCATGAAGTTCCCCGACATTCCCGTCTCCACTCGAGGAAGCACGAGAGTCCTGCCCACATCCAGAGGAGACCCGTTTCCGCTTCCTAGCTCGAGAGGAGGGATCCTTTCCCTGCGTGGTTGGGAATGAATTCCCCGCGTTCCCGTCGCATCTCAATAGGAGGCGCTCTCCACAGGAAAGGGCGAGAGGAACTCCAGGGTCGTGCCACCATTCCCAGAGTCCCCCAGATATCTCAGTCCATTCCAGGGAAACCTGTTTTCCCTGCACTGCCTCGACTTTGAAGCCGAGGATCCACTCACACAAAGGTGGCACGTGGGACAGCCCTGTGGGAAAGCCTCGTGGGAAAGCCACAGATCCCTTGATCCACGCGAAGGGAAGCGTGACACTGCTGCTACTGCTCGGGAGGAAAGCGCTCGTGCATGCCCCCAATCGAGACGAGGACTGACTCCCCTGGGGAGACTCCAGAAGTACCCCAAGATCCATGTGGGCACTGGAGAGGAATCCTCAGGTTCCGGAACCGACTCCTCACAAGGTCTTCCGCCCCGGCATTGAGGGGAGAGGAATCCCGAGAGGCCGGCAAGCAACTCGCATGGGGACTGGCCTTTTCTGAGGCCACCAGAGCGGGTCCCTGAAGTCCCCGTCGTAAGTCGAGAGCAGCTGCCGCAACTGGACAAAATCCAGGAGGTTCTCCCCTCCAGGCGAGATGAGGCCCATTTCCGCTGAGGCGTCTTGAGGCTAAACACATCTAACATCTGGAACTTCCAAAGGGTCTTTAATACCCTTGCTGCAACTCAAGAAGTTCCCTGACATACCCGTCTCCACTCGAGAGGAAGCACGAGAGTCCCGCCCACATCCAGAGGAGCCCCGTTTCCGCCTCCTAGCTCGAGAGGAGGGATCCTTTCCTGGCGTGTTCGGGATAGAATTCCCGGCATTCCCGTCGCATCTCAAGAGGAGGCGCTCTCCACAGGAAAGGCGAGAGGAACTCCAGGGTCGTGCCACATTCGCAGAGTCCCCCAGATGTCTCAGTCCATTCCAGGGAAACCTGTTTTCCCTAGACTGCCTCGAATTTCAAGCCGTGGATCGACTCACACCACGGTGGCACGTGGGAGAGTCCTGTGGGAAAGCCTCGTGGGAAAGCCTCGTGGGAAAGCCTCGAGGGAAAGCCCCTGATGCCTTGATCCACGGGAAGGGAAGCGTGACACTGCTGCTACAGCTCGGGAGGAAAGAGCACGTGCACGCCCCCACTCGAGACGAGGACTGAGTCCCCTGCGGAGACTCCAGAAGTACCCCAAGATCCATGTCAGCACTGGAGAGGAACCCTCAGGTTCTGACACCAACCCCACACATGGTCTTACGCCCGGGCATCGACGGGAGAGGAATCCCGAGAGGCCCCTGAGCAACTCGCATGGGGATTGGCCTTTCCTGAGGCCACCAGAGCAGGTCCCTGAGGTCCCCGTCGTAAGTGGAGAGCACCTGCCGCAACTCGAGAAAATCCAGGAGGTTCTCCCCTCCAGGCGAGATGAGGCCCATTTCCGCTGAGGCGTCTCGAGGCTAATCACACCTAACTTCTGGAACTTCCAAAGGGTCCTTCACACCCTTGCTACAACTCAAGAAGTTCCCCGGCATACCCGACTCCACTCAGGATGAAGCACGAGAGTCCCGCCCACATCCAGAGGAGACCCGTTTCGGCCTCCTTGCTCGAGAGACAGGTTCCTTTCCCTGCGTGGTCGGGAAAGAATTCCCGGCGTTCCTGTCGCATCTCAAGAGGAGGCACTCTCCACAGGAAAGGCGTGAGGAACTCCAGGGTTGTGCCACCATTCCCAGAGTCCTCCAGATATCTCAGTCCATTCCAGGGAAACCTGTTTTCCCTGCACTGTTTCGACTTTCAAGCAGATGATCGACTCACACCACGTTGCCACGTGGGACAGCCCTGTGGGAAAGCCTCGTGGGAAAGCCTCGTGGGAAAGCCTCGAGGGAAAGCCACAGATCCCTTGATCCACGCGAAGTAAGCGTTACAATGCTGCTACAGCTCGAGAGTAAAGCGCACTTGTATGCCCCCACTCGAGACGAGGACTGACTCCACTGGGGAGAGTCCGGAAGTTCCCCAAGATCCTTTTCAGCACTGGAGAGGAATCCTCAGGTTACGGAACCGACTCCACACAATGTCTTAGGCCCCGGCATCGACGGGAGAGGGATCCCGAGAGGTCCCCGAGCAACTCCCATGGGGACTGGCATTTCCAGAGGCCTCCAGAGCGGGTCCCTGAGGACAACGTCTCAAGTCAAGAGCACCTGCCGCAACTCGAGAAAATCCAGGAGGTTCTCCCCTCCAGGCGAGATGAGGCCCATTTCCGCTGAGGCGTCTCGAGGCTAATCACACCTAAACTCTGGAACTTCCAAAGGGTCCTTCACACCCTTGTTGCAACTCAAGAAGTTCCCCAACATACCTGACTCCACTCGAGAGGAAGCACGAGAGTCCCGCCCACATCCAGAGGAGCCCCTTTTCCGCCTGATAGATCCAGAGGAGGGATCCATTCCCTGCGTAGTCGGCAAAGAATTCCCGGCGTTCCCGGCGCATTTCAAGAGGAGGCGCTCTCCACAGGAAAGGCGAGAGGAACTCCAGGGTCGTGCCACCATTCCCAGAATCCCCCACATGTCTCAGTCCATTCCAGGGAAACCTGTTTTCCCTGCACTGTCTCGACTTTCAAGCCGAGGATCGACTCAACCACGGTGGCACGTGGGACAGCCCTGTGGGAAAGCCTCGTGGGAAAGCCTCGTAGGAAAGCCTCGAGGGAAAGCCACAGATCCCTTGATCCACGCAAAGGGAAGCGCGACACAGCTGCTCCAGCTCGGGAGGAAAGCGCACGAGCATGCCCCCACTCGAGACGAGGACTGACTTCCCTGGGGAGACTCCAGAAGTACCCCAAGATCCATGTCAGGGCTGGAGAGGAATCCTCAGGTTCCGGCATCAACTACACACAAGGTCTTAGGCCCCGGCATCGACGGGAGAGGAATCCCGAGAGGCCCCCGAGCAATTCGCATGGGGACTGGCATTTCCTGAGGCCACCAGGGCGGTCCCTGAAGTCCCCGTCTTAAGTCCACAGTACCTGCTGCAACTCGAGAAAATCCAGGAGGTTCTCCCCTTCAGGCGAGATGAGGCCCATTTCCCCTGAGGCGTCTCGATGCTAATCACACCTAACCTCTGGAACTTCCAAAGGGTCCTTAACACCCTTGCTGCAACACAAGAAGTTCCTCGACATACCCGTTTCCAATAGAGAGGAAGCACGAGAGTCCCACCCACATCCAGAGGAGCCCCGTTTCCGCTTCATAGTTCCAGAGGAGGGATTCATTTCCTGTGTGGTCGAGAAAGAATTCCCGGCGATCCCGTCGCATCTCAAGTGGAGGCGCTCACCACAGAAAGGTGAGAGGAACTCCTGGGTCGTGCCACTATTCCCAGAGTCCCCCAGATGCTCAGTCCATAACAGGGAAACTAGTTTTCCCAGCACTGCCTCGACATTCAAGCCGAGGATCGACTCACACCACGGTGGTACGTGGGACAGCCCAGTGGGAAAACGTCGTGGGAAAGCCTCGTGGGAAAGCCTCGTGGGAAAGCCTCCAAGGAAAGCCACAGATTCCTGGATCCACGCGAAGGGAAGAGTGACACTGCTGCTACAGCTCGGGAGGAAAGCGCACGTGCATGCCCCCACTCGAGACGAGGACTGACTCCTCTGGGGCGACTCCAGACGTACCCCAAGATCCATGTCAGCACTGGAGAGGAATCCTCAGGTTCCGGCACCTACTCCACACAAGGTCTTAGGCCCCAGCATCGACGGGAGAGGAATCCCGAGAGGCCCCCGAGCAACTCGCTTGGGGTCTGGCCTTTCCTGAGGCCACCAGAGCGGGTCCGTGAGGTCCCCGTCGTAAGTCGAGAGCACCTGCCGCACCTGGAGAAAATCCAGGAGGTTCTCCCTTCCAGGCGAGATTAGGCCCATTTCCGCTGAGGCATCTCGAGGCTAATCACACCTAACCTCTTGACTTTCCAAAGGGTCCTTCACACCCTTGCTGCAACTCAAGAAGTTCCCCAACATACCCGTCTCTACTGGAGAGGAAGCACGAGAGTCCCGCCCTCATCCAGAGGAGCCCCGTTTCCGCCTCATAGCTCGAGAGCAGGGATATTTCCCTGCGTGGTCGGGAAAGAAATCCCGGCGTTCCCGTCGCATCTCAAGAGGAGGTGCTCTCCACAGGAAAGGCGAGAGGAACTCCAGGGTCGTGCCACCATTCCCAGAGACAACCAGATGTCTCAGTCCGTTCCAGGGAAACCTGTTTTCCCTGCACTGCCTCGACTTTCAAGCCGAGGATCTACTCACACCACGGTGGCACGTGGGCCAGCCCTGTGGGAAATCCTCGTGGGAAAGCCTCGTGGGAAAGCCTCGAGGGAAAGTCCCTGATCCCTTGATCCACGCGAAGGGAAGTGTGAAATTGCTGCTACAGCTCGGGAGGAATGCGCACGTGAATGCCTCCACTCGAGACGAGGACTGACTCCCCTGGGGAGACTCCAGAAGTACCCCAAGATCCATGTCAGCACTCAAGAGGAATACTCAGGTTCCAGCACCGACTCCACACAAGGTCTTAGGACCCAGCATCGACGAGAGAGGAATCCCGAAAAGCCCCGGAGCAACTCGCATGGGCACTGGCCTTTCCTGAGGCCACCAGAGCGTGTCCCTGAGGTCCCCATCGTAAATCGAGAGCACCTGCGGAAACTCGAGATAATACAGGAGGTTCTCCCCTCCAGGGAGTTGAGGCCCATTTCCGCTGAGGCGTCTCGAGGCTAATCACATCTAACATCTGGAACTTCCAAAGGATCCTTCACACCCTTGCTGCAACTCAAGAAGTTCCCCGACATACCCGTCTCCACTCGAGAGGAAGCACGAGAGTCCCGGCCACATCCAGAGGAGCCCCGTTTTCACCTCCTAGCTCGAGAGGAGGGATCATTTCCCTGCGTGGTCGGGAAAGAATTCCCGGCGTTGCCGTCACATCTCAAGAGGAGGCGCTCTCCACAGGAAAGGCGAGAGGAACTCCAGGGTCGTGCCACCATTCCCAAAGACAACCAGATGTCTCCGTCCATTCCAGGGAAACCTGTTTTCCCTGCACTGCCTCGACTTTCAAGCCAAGGATCGACTCACACCACGGTGGCACGTGGGACAGCCCTGTGGGAAAGCCACGTGGGAAAGCCTCGTAGGAAAGCCTCCTTGGAAAGTCCCTGACCCCTTGATCCACGCGAAGGGAAGCACGACACTGCTGCTACAGCTCGGGAGGAAAGCGCGTGTGCATGCCCCCACTCGAGACGAGGACTGACTCCCCTGGGCAGACTCCAGAAGTACCCCAAGATCCATGTTAGCACTGGAGAGGAATGCTCAGGTTACAGCACTGACTCCACACAAGGTTTTAGGCCCCAGCATCAACGGGAGAGGAATCCCGAGAGGCCCCCGAGCAACTCGCATGGGGACTGGCCTTTCCTGAGGCCACCAGAGCGGTCCCTGAGGTCCCCATCGTAAGTCGAGAGCAACTGCCCCAAGTCGAGAAAATCCAGGAGGTTCTACCCTCCAAGCGAGATGAGGCCCATTTCCGCTGAGGCGTCTCGAGGCTAATCACACCTAACCACTGGAACTACCAAAGGTTCCTTAACACCCTTGCTGTAACTCAAGAGGTTCCCCCACATATCCGTCTCCACTGGAGAGGAAGCACGAGAGTTCCTCCCACATCCAGATGAGCCCCGTTTCCGCCTCCTAGCTCGAGAGGAGGGATCCTTTCCCTGCGTAGTCGGGAAAGAATTACCCGGTGTTCCCATAGCATCTCAAGAGGAGGCCCTCTCCACAGGAAAGGCGAGAGGAACTCCAGGGTCGTGCCACCAATCCGAGAGTCCCCCGATGTCTCAGTACATTCCAGGGAAACCTGTATTCCCTTCACTGCCTCGACTTTCAAGCCGAGGATCGACTCACACCACGTTGGCACTTGGGACAGCCCTATGGAAAAGCCTCGTGGGAAAGCCTTGTGGAAAAGCTTCGAGGAAAAGCCACTGATTCCTTGATCCACACGACGGGAACATGACACTGCTGCCCCATCTCGGGACGAAAGCGCACGTGCATGCCCCCACTCGAGACGAGGACTGACTCCCCTAGGGACACTCCAGAAGTACACCAAGATCCATGTCAGCACTGGATAGGAAACCTCAGTTTCCGGCACCAACTCCACCCAAGATCTTAGGTCCTGGCATTAACGGGAGGGGAATCACAAGAGGCCCCCGAGCAACTCGCATGGGGACTGGCCTTTCTTGAGGCCACCAGTCGGGTCTCTGTGTTCCACGTCGTAATTTGAGAGCACCTGCCACAACTCGAGAAAATTCAGGAGGTACTCCCCTCCAGGCGAGATGAGGCCCATTTCCCAGAGGCTTCTCGAGGCTAATCACACCTAACATCTGGAACTTCCAAAGGGTAATTCACACCCTTGCAGAAACTCAAGAAGTTCCCTGACATACCCGTCTCCACTCGAGAGGAAGCAAGAGAGTCCCCACCAAATCCAGAGGAGCCCCGTTTCCGCCTCCTAGCTGGAGAGGAGTGATCCTTTCCCTGCGTGGTCGGGAAAGAATTCCCGGCGTTCCCGTCGCATCTCAAGAGGAGGCGCTCTCCACAGGAAAGGCGAGAGGAACTCCAGTGGTCGTGCCACCATTCCCAGAGTCCCCCAGATGTCTCAGTCCATTCCGGGGAAACCTGTTTTCCCAGCACTGCCTCGACTTTCAAGCCGAGGATCGACTCACATCACGGTGGCACGTGGGACAGCCCTGTGGGAAAGCCTCGTGGGAAAGCCTCGAGGGAAAGCCACAGATCCCTTGATCCACGCGAAGGGAAGTGTGACACTGCTGCTACTACAGCTCGGGAGGAAAGCGCACGTGCATGACCCCACTCGAGACGAGGACTGACTCCCCTGGGGAGACTCCAGAACTACCCCAAGATCCATGTCACCACTGGAGGGGAATCCTAAGGTTCCGGCACCGACTCCACACAAGATCTTAGTCCCCGGCATCGACGTGAGGGGAATCCCGAGAGGCCCCCGAGCAACTCGCATGGGGACCTGCCTTTCCTGAGGCCACCATAGCGGGTCCCTGAGGTCCCCGTCGTAAGTCGAGAGCACCTGCTGCAACTCGAGAAAATCCAGGAGCTTCTCCCCTCCAGGCGAGATGAGGCCCATTTCCACTGAGGCGTATCGAGGCTAATCCCACCTAACCTTTGGAACGTGCAAACGGTCCTTCACACCCTTGCTGCCACTCAAGAAGTTCCCCGACATACCCGTCTCCACTCGAGAGGAAGCACGAGAGTTCTGCCCACATCCAGAGGAGCCCCGTTTCTGCCTCCTAGCTCGAGAGGAGGGATCCTTATCCTGCGTGGTCGGGAAAGAATTCCCGGCATTCCCGTCGCATCTCAAGACGAGGCGCTCTCCACAGGAAAGGCGAGAGGAACTCCAGGGTCGTGCCACCATTCCCAGAGTCCCCCAGATGTCTCAGTCCATTCCAGGGAAACCTGATTTCCCTGCACTGCCTCGACTTTCTAGCCGAGGATCGACTCACATCTCGGTGGCATGTGGGAGAGCCCTGTGGGTAAGCCTCGTGGGAAAACCTCGTGGGAAAGCCTCGAGGGAAAGCCACAGATACCTTGAACCACGCGAAGGGAAGCGTGACACTGCTGCAGCTCGGGAGGAAAGCGCACGTGCATGATCCCACTCTAGACGAGGACGGACTCCCCTGGGGAGACTCCAGAAGTACCCCAAGATCCATGTCAGCACTGGAGAGGAATCCTCAGGTTCCGGCACTGACTCCTCACAAGGTCTTAGGCCCCAGCATCTACGGGAGATGCATCCCAAGAGCCCCCCGTGCAACTTGCAAGGGGACTGGCCTTTCCTGAGGCCACCAGAGCGGGTCCCTGAGGTCCCCGTCGTAAGTCGAGAGCACCAGCTGCACGTCGAGAAAATCCAGGAGGTTCTACCTTCCAGGCGAGATGAGGCACATTTCCGCTGAGGTGTCTCAAGGCTAATCACAACTAACCTCTGGAACTTACAAAGGGTCCGTTACACCCTTCCTGCAACTCAAGAAGTTCCCGGTCATACCCGTCTCCACACGAGAGGAAGCACGAGCGTCCCGCCCACATCCTGAGGAGCCCCGTTACCGCCTCCTAGCTCGAGAGGAGGGATCCTTTCCCTGCAGGGTCGGGAAATAATTCCTGGCGTTCCCGTGGCATCTCAAGAGGAGGCGATCTCCACATGAAAGCCGAGAGGGAATCAAGGGTCGTGCCACCATTCCCAGAGTTCCCCCAGATGTCTCAGTCCTTTCCAGGGAAACCTGTCTTCCCTGCACTGCCTGGACGTTCAAGCCGAGGATCGACTAACACCACGGTGGCACGTGGGACAGCCCTGTGGGAAAGCATCGTGGGAAAGCTTTCGTGGGAAAGCCTCGAGGGAATGCCTCGAGGGAAAGCCACAGATCCCTTGATCCACGCGAAGGGAAAGCGTGACAGTGCTGCTACAGCTCGGGAGGAAAGCACACGTGCATGCCCCCTCTCGAGACGATGACTGACTCCCCTGGGGAGACTCCAGAAGTACCCAAGATCCATGTCAGCACTGGAGAGGAATCCTCAGGTTCCGGCACCGACTCCACACAAGGTCTTAGGCCAGGCTTCGACGGGAGAGGAATCCGAGAGGCCCCCGAGGAACTCGCATGGGGACTGGCCTTTCCTGAGGCCACCAGAGTGGGTCCCTGAGGTCCCGTCGAAAGTCGAGAGCACCTGCCACAACTCGAGAAAATCCAGGACGTTCTCCCCTCCAGGCGAGATGAGGCCCATTTCCCGCTGAGGCGTCTCCAGGCTAATCACACCTAAACCTCTGGAACTTCCAAAGGGTACTTCACACCATATCTGCAACTCAAGAAGTTCGCCGACATACCCGTCTCCACTCAGAGAAAGCACGAGAGTCCCGCCCACATCCAGAGGAGCCCCGTTTCCGCCTCCTAGCTCGAGAGGAGGGATCCTTTCCCTGCGTGGTCGGGAAAGAATTCCCGGAGTTCCCCGTCGCATCTCAAGAGGAGCACTCTCCACAGGAAAGGCGAGGGGAACTCCAGGGTCGTGCCACCATTCCCAGAGTCCCCAAGATGTCTCAGTCCATTCCAGGGAAAACTTTTTTCCCTGCACTGCCTCGACTTTCAAACCGAGGATCGACATCGACACACACCACGGTGGCACGTGGGACAGCCTTGTGGGAAAGCCTAGTGGGAAAGCCTCGTGGGAAAGCCTCGAGGGAAAGCCACAGATCCCTTGATCCACGCGAAGGGAAGCATGACCCTGCTGCTCCAGCTCGGGAGAAAAGCCCACGTGCATGCCTCCATTTGAGACGAGGACTGACTCCCTGGGGAAACTCCAGAAGTACCCCAAGATCCATGTCATCACTGGAGAGGAATCCTCAGGTTCCGGCACCGACTCCACACAACAGGTCTTAGGCCCCGGCATCGACGGGAGCGGAATCAAGAGTGGCCCCCCGAGAAACTCGAATGGGGATTGGCCTTTACCTGAGGCCACCAGATCGGGTCCCTGAGGTCCCCGTCGTAAGTCGAGAGCACCTGCCGCAACTCGAGAAAATCCAGGAGGTTCTCTCCCAGGCGAGATGAGGCCGATGTCCGCTGAGGCGTCTCGAGATAATCACACCTAACCTCTGGAACTTCCAAAGGATCCTTCACACCCTTGCTGCAACTCAAGAAGTTCCCCGACATACGTCTCACTCGAGAGGAATGCAGGGGAGTCAGTCATCGTCTCGCAGTGGAGCTTGCACTTGCCGCTTTTCTCCCTGGACTGTAGCAGCGGTGTCACGGCGCTTCCTTCCTCAGTGATCAAGGAATCTGTGTTTGCTGAGCTTTCCCACGCAGCTTGTCCCACGAGGCTTTCCCACGAGGTTGTTCCCACAGCTCCAGGCCACCCTGGTGTGAGTCGCATCTCGCTTGAAAGGTCGAGGCATTGCGCAGGGAACTAACAGGTTTCCCTTGCGAATGGACTGAACATCTGGGGAACTCTGGGAATTGGTGGCACGCCCTTGGATTCCTCTCGCCTTCTGTGAGAGCCCCTCTCTTAGGAGATGCGAACGGAAACGGCCGGAATTCTTTACCGACCACTAGAGGGAAAGGATCACTCCCCGAACTTAGGAGGCGAACTGGTGGCCTACTGTGGATGGGAGTGGACATCTCCTGTGCTTCTCTCGGTGGAGACGGGTATTCGGGGCAACTTCTTGGTTGCCAGCAAGGGTTGAAGGATCCTTTGAAAGTTCCAGAGGTTAGAGTGTGATTACCGCTCAAGACGCCTCAAGCGGAAATGGCTCATCTCGTCTGAGAGGGAGAACCTCCTGGATTTCTCGAGTTGCGGCAAGGTGCTCTCGACTTACGACGGGCCCAATCAGGACCCCACGTCTTGTGGGGCCTCAAGGAGAAGGCAGTCCCCAATTGAGAGGAGGCATCGGGGGCCTCTGGTGATTGCCTCTATGCCTAGTGTGCAGAGGCTAAACCATTGTGTGGTAGTAGTGCTCAGATACCTGAGGATTCTCTCTCCAGTGCCTGACTATCGGTCTGGGACTTCTGGAGTCTGCCCAGGGGAGGTCAGTCCTACATATCTTAATGGGGCATCGCACTGCGCTTTCTCCAGACTGTAGCAAGCAGTGGGTCACTTCCCTTCAGCAGGATCACGGAATCTGTGGCTTTCCCTGAGCTTTCCAGCGAGGCTTTCCCACGAGGCTTTCCCACATGCTTTTCCCACTGGCTGTCACGGCACGTGGTGATGAGCGATCCTCGCTCTAATGTCGAGCAGTGCTGGGAAAATAGGTTTTCCCAATGTTTGACGAGATCTGGGGGGACTCGGGAAATAGTTGGGGGGGCCCCACGACCCGGATTCCGTCTCGCCTTCGTGTGGAGAGCGCCTCACATTGAGATGCGACCGGCGATCGCAGGGAATTCCTTATTCGGACCACCACAGGGAAATGATCCACTCCGTAGAACTAGTTGAGGCGGAAAACGGGGCTGCCTCTGGATGACGGGAGGGACTCTCCTCATTCCTCTCGAGTTGCAGACGGGTATGTCGGGGAAACTTCTTGAGTTCAGCAAAGGTCGTGAAGAGTCCTTTGGAAGTTCCAGAGGTTAGATTTGATACCTCGAGACGCCTCTCGAAAAATGGGCTCATCTCGCCTTGAGAGAGGTAGAACCTCCTGGATTTTCTCGAGTTGCGGCAGGTGCCCTGGACTTACGACGGGCTCAGGCGACCCGCTCTGGTGGCCTCAGGAAAGGTCAGTCCCCATCGAGATTGCTCGGGGCTCTCGGATTGCTCCCTCGATGCCGGGCCTAAGACACTTGTGTGAGTCGGTGTGAACCTGAGCGATTTCTCTCCTAGTGACTGCATGGATCGTGGGTACTTCTGGAGTTCCAGCGGGAGTCAGTCCTCGTCTCAAGTGGGGCATGCACGTGGCTTTCTCCCGCTGGCAGCAGCGTCATCGCTTCCCTATCGCGTGGATCAATGGATCTGGTGGCTTTCACTCGAGGCTTTCCACACGAGCTTTCCCATAGGCTTTCCCACAAGCGTGCCACGTGCCACCGTTGTGTGTGCGATCTCGATCCTCGGTTGAAAGTCGAGGCAGTGCACGGAAAAAAGTTTTCCCGTAATGGATGTAGACATCATTGGGGACTCTGGGAATGGTGGCACGACCCTGGAGTCCCTCTCGCCTTTCCTGTGGAGAGTCGCCTCCTCTTGAGATGCGACGGGAACTCGCGGAATTCTTTCCCGACCACGCAGGGAAAGATCCTCCTCTCGAGCTTAGAGGCGGAAACGGGGTCCTTCTGGATGTGGCGGGACTCTCGTGCTTTCTCTCGAGTGAGTCAGGGTAAGTTTGGCGGAACTTTCTTGAAGTTCCAGGCAACAGGGTGTGGAAGACCCTTTGGAAGTTCCAGCAGGTTTAGGTGTAGATTAAGCCTCGAGACGCCTACAAGCGAAAATGGGCCTCATCTCGTCTGGAGGGAGAGCCTCCTGGATATTTCTCGAGTGCGGCAGGTGCTCCTCGACTTTGACGACGTGCTCCTCAGGCGACCCCTTATGGTGCCTCAGAAAGCAGTCCCCATGGAGTTCGCTCGGGCCTCTCGGGATTCTCCTCCGTCCGAGCCGGGGCTTAAAGACCTAATGGTGGAGATCTGTTGTGGAACCTGAGATTCCTCTCACGTGCTGACATGGTCTATGGGAACTCTCGGAGCTACCCAGGTGGACTCAGTCACTACGCTCTCGAGTGGCGGGCATCAACGTGCTAGTTTGCTGCCGAGCTGTAGCATATTGTCACTGTCCCTCGCGTGGATCAAGGGACTGTGGCTTCCTGGCTCCCGCTTATCCGAGCTTTCCCACGATAGCTTTCCCACAGGCTGCTCCCACGTGGCCGACCGCTGGTGTGAGTCACCTCGGCTTTGAACTCCAGGCAGTGCAGGAAGGAACGGTTTCCCATGGAAGGACTGAGACATCTGAGGGAACTCTGGAGAAATGGTGCACAACCTCGATTTCCTTCGCCTTTCCTTGAGATCGCCTCCTCTTGAGATGTTGCGACGGGACCCGGGAATATCTATTCACCGAACACCGAGGGAAAGGATCCCTCCTCTCGAGCTCAGAGGCGGAAACGGGGTCTCTCTGGATGTGGGCGGACTGTCTCTCTCGAGTGGGGCGTTGCCCTTCTTCGAGTCGGAACGGGATGATGTCGGACCCTGTGGAAAGTTGTTGCAGCAAGGGTTGAGGGCTTGTGAGTTATGCATAGTGATGTACCACCCCTCAGCGGAAAGTGGTCCTACATCTCGCCTAGGGAGAAACACCTGGATTTTCTCGAGTTGCTGGCAGGTGCTCTCGATTTGACGAGGGGACCATCGGAACCCGTCTCTGGTGCCTCAGGAAGGCCAGTACCCATGCGAGTTCTCGGGCGGCCGCTCGGATTCCCTCCCTAGATTCAGTCGGCTAAGACCTTTAGTGGACGTCTGAGTGCGGAACCTGAGGATTCTCTCCAGTGCTGACATGGACCTTGACGGGACTTCTCGGCGTGCTCCGCCAGGGAGTCAGTCTCGTCCTCGATTGCGTGGCATGCACGTGCGCGTTCCTCCCGAGCGGTAGCAGCAGTGTACGTTGCTTCCTCGCGATTCAAGGGTCTTGTGCCTTTCCCTGGAAGGCTTCCACGAGTCTTTCCCACGGAGCTTTCCGCACATGGTGCTGTCCACGATGCCAGCCCCTGGTGGTGAGTCGATCCATCGCTTGAAAGTCGAGGGCAGTGCAGGCGAAACGGTTTCCCTGAATGGACTGAGACATCTGGGGAACCTGTGGAATCCGTGGCACGACCCTGGAGTTCTCTTCTTTCCTGTGGAGAACTGCCTCCCTTGAGATGCGACGGAACGCCGGGAATTTTTTCCCGACCAACGGCAAATGGAAAGGATCCCCTCCTCTCGAAGTAGGAGCGACGAAACGGGGCCCGCTCTGGATGTGGTGGGGGACTCTCTCGTCTCCTTGAGTGGAGGACAGGTATGTCCGTGAACTTCTTGAGTTGCAATCAAGGGTGTGAAGGACCCTTTGGAAGTTTCGCAGAGGATTAGGTTGATGATTAGCTCCGAGTACGGCACTCAGCGGAAATGAGCCTCATCATCGCCTGGGAGGCGACACCTCCTGATTTTCTCGAGATACGGCAGGTGCTGTCGACTTACGACGGCGGCTTCAAGACCTACTCTTGGTGGCCTCAAGGATAAGGCCACTCCCCATGCGAATTTGCTCGGCGGGGCCCTCTCGGGATTCCCTCCGCGTCGAATGCCGGCCGGGGCTAAGACGCATGTGTGCGAGTCGTGCCAGGAACCTGAGGTAATCCTCTGCCAGTGCTGACATGGATCTTGGGGGTACTTCTGGATCTCCTAGAGGGGAGCAGTCCCTCTCCGATGGGGCATGCACGTCGCCGTTTCTCCGGATGCTGGAGCAGTATGTCAACGCTACCTCGCGCTCGGATCAGGGGATATGCTCAGGCTTTCCCTCAGGCTTTCCACGAGCATTTCCCACGAGGCTTTCCCACAGACTTTCCCCACATGGTGGTCCTACGTGCCAAACTGGTGTGAGTCGATCACTGGCTTGAAAGTCGGAGTGCAAGGAAAACAGGATTCCTCTGAATGGACTTTAGACTTGCTGGAGGACCGCGGATATGGTGGCACTAGACCCTGGATTCCTCTCGCCTTTCCCTGGAGACTGCCCTCCTCTGAGATGCGACTGGAACGCACGGGAATTGTTTGTCCGACCACGAGAGGAAAGGATACCGCTCCTTCGAGGTAGGAGCGAAACGGGGCCCTTCTGGATGTGGCGCGGACTCTCGTTGCTCCTTCGACCAGTGGAGACGGGTATTGTTGGAACTTCTTGAGTTGCAGCAAGTGTGTGAATGGCCTTTGAAGTTCGCAGAGAGTTGGGTGATTAGCCCAGTGCCTCAGCAGGCAAATGGGCCTCATTCTCCTGAGGGGACAACCTCCTGATTTCTCTGATTGGCAGAGTGCTCTCGACTGTAGACGTGGACACGTCAGGCACAGCCCCTCTGGGGCGTCTCAGGAAAGGCGTCCAGCCGCGTGTGAGATACCCGGGGGCCTCTCGGGATATTCTCTCTCCTGTCGATCTTGGGGCCTAGAGACATTTGTGCGATCGTCGAGTGCCGAAGAACTGAGGATTCCTTCTCCAGGTGCTGACATGACCTTGAGGTAACTTCTGGAGTCTCCCAGGTGAGTCAGTCCTCCCAACTATGGGGCATGCACGTGGGCTTTCCTCCAGAGCTGTTAGCAGCAGTGTCACCGTTCCTTCCCGTGGGATCAGTGAATCTGTGGCTTTCCTGGAGGCTTTCCACGAGGCTTCCCACGAGGCTTTCCCACGACGTTTCCCACGGGATGCCACGTCCGACGTGTGAGCGCCGATCCCGGCTTGAATGTCGGGCAGTGCTGGGAAAACTAGGTTTCCTGTGCGAGACATCTGGACTCCTGAGGAATGTGGCACGCCTCGGATTCCTCTCACCTTCTGGGGAATCGCCTCCACTTCGATGCGACGGGAACGCGGGAAATTCTTTTCCCGACACGAAACACAGGAAAAGGAATCCCTCCTCTCGAGACATGAGCGGAAACCGGGCCCTCTGGATGTGGGCGGACTCTCGTGCTTCCTTCTCGAGATGGAGCACCGGTATTCGGGGAAACTTCCTTATTGTCAGCAAGGTGGATAAGGACCCTTTGGAAGTTCCAGAATTTAGGTGTGATAGCAGTCGAGACGCTCAAGGGGAATGGGCCTTCATCTCGCTGAGGGTGAACTCCCGATTTTCTCGCGAGTTGCGGCAGTGTATGTGACTGTAGACGGGACGCTCAACGGAGACGCTCCTGGGGCCTCAGGAAAAGTGCCACGTCCCCATGCGAATTGCTCGGGGCCTCTCGCGATTCTCTCCCGTCGATGCCGGGGCCTAAGGACGCTTGTGTGTGTTGATGCCGGAACCTGAGTATTCCTCTCAGGCCCTGACATGGAATCTTGGGGACTTCTGGAGTCTCCCAGGAAGTCAGCGCCTCGTCTTCGAGTGGGGCCATGTCGTGCGCTTTCCTCCCGCAGAGCTGAGCAGCCTGTGTCCCTTCCCTTCGTGGATCAAGGATCTGTGGCTTTCTCACGTCGAGAGCGTTCCCTACGAGGCTTTCCCACAGAGGCTTTCCCACAGGCTGAGTCCCAACTGTCCACCGGTGTTAGTCTGATCCCGGATTGAAAGTGGAGCAGTGCAGGAAACATGGTTTCCTGAAGTGGACTGAAGACCATTGGCGGATCTGGGAATGGGCAGATACTGGAGTCCTCTCGCCTTTCTGTGGAAGGCCGCAGAATGCGCACCGAGGATTTAACGCGACCAGGAAATTCTTGCCGACACGCAGGGAAAGGATCCTCTCTCTGGATCTAGCAGGCTGGGAAACGGGGGGCATCCTCTGATGTGGCGGGATACCGTGTCTCGGGGAACGCTCGGTAGTCGGACTCTTGTTGCAGACGTATGCGAACCCTTGGTAGTGAAGGACCCTTTGGAAGTTCCATGAGGTTTAGGTTGATTAGCCTCAGAGACGCCTCAGCGGAAATGGCGTCATCATCTCGTCTGGACGGGGAGAACCTCTGGATTTCTCGAGCTTGGCGGCAGGTGCTCTCGACTTGAGACGTTGTCCTCGAGGGACCCGCCACTCTGGAGGCCTCTGGAAATGCCAGGTCCCATCCGGGAGTTGCTCTGGGGACTCTCGGGATCCTCTCCCGTCGAGCCGGGCGTGCTTAAGTACGATTGTTGCTGGATCGTTTGTAGGAACCTGAGGATTCCCTCTCATCGGCTGAAACAGGATCTTGGAGGAACTTCGGCAGCCTCCAGGGGCTCAGTTCCTCGCGTCTCGAGGTTGGGGCATACTCACGGAATTTCTCGAACGGCTAAGCAGCAAGTGCTTCACGCTTGTCTTCGCGTCGTCAAGGTATGCTGTGGCTTCCGCTCGAGCTTTCCCCACGCAGGCTTCACTCTTCCCACAGGCGTGTCCCACGTGCCACCCTTGGGTGAGTCGATCCTCGCTGAAAAGTATCGAGGCAGTGCAAGGGGAAAACGGTTCCCTGGAATGGACTAACATCCTGAGGACTCTGGTGAATGTGGCACACGCCGGAGTTCCTCTCGCTTTCTGTGGCAGATGCGCCTCACTCTGAGATGGCGACTGGGAATCGCCGGGAATTCTTTTCCCGAACACCAGGGAATAGGGATCCCTCCTCCGAGCTTCGGAGAGCGGAAACGGGACTGCCCTCTGGATGTGGCGGGACTCTCGTGCTCCTTCGAGTGGAGAACGGGTATATGTCCGGGGAACTTTTGAGTTGCAGCAAGGGTGTGAAGGGCCTCGTTTGGCAGTTCCAGAGCTTTAAGGTGTGATTAGCTCTCGAACGCCTCACGGAAATGGTCTGCATCTCGCCTGGAGGGAGAAACCTACCTGGATTTCTCGAGTATGTGCGGCAGGTGTCTTGAGTTATAGACGGGGTATCATAGGACCCTCTTGGTGTGCCTCAGGAAGAGGCAGTACGCCATGCGAGTTGTCCGGGGACCTCTCGGGATTCCTCTCTCCGTAGCGTGAGTCGCCCTAAGACACTGTGTGGAGTCGGTCGGGACCTGAGGATTCCTCTCCAGATGCTGACATGGATTCTGGGTACTTCTCGGAGTCTCCCAAGGGAGTCCAGTCTGTCTCGAGTTGGGCATGCACGTGCGGTGTTCCTCCCGAGCGGTAGCAGGTGTCACGGCTACCCTTTCCCGCGTGAATGCAAGGGTTCTTTACGCTCCCTCAAGCTCCTAGAGATTTCCCACGAGGCTTTCCCACGAGCTTTCCACAGGAGCTGTCCACTGCCCACACCCTGGTGTGAGTCGATCGCTTCGCTTGAAAAATGTCGAGGCAGTGCAGGGAAAACAGATTTCCCTGGAATGGACTTAGCATTGGAGCGACTCTGTGAATAGTGGCACGACCCTGGAGTTCTCTTCGCCTATCCTTGGAGGGGCCCTCCTCTTGAGATGCGATGCGGGAACACCGGGAAGTTCTTTCCGACCACGCAGGACAAGGATCCCTCCCTCTCGATGGAGGACGAAATGCGGGCTCTCGTGATGTGGGCTCACTCTCGTGC
>NW_017190924.1:0-11039 GCF_001704415.2 Capra hircus
CGGTCCTCCGCGTGAACGTCGAGGCAGTGCAGGGTAAACAAGTTCCTCTGGAAAGGACTGAGACATCTGGGGGACTCTTGGAATGGTGAATGACCCTGGAGTTCCTCTCACCTTTCTTGTGGAGCGTGCCTCCTCTTGAGATGCGACAGGTACGACAGGAATTCTTTCCCGGCCAATCAGGGAAAGGATCCCTCACATTGAGCTAGGAGGGGAATTGGGGCTCCTCTGGATGTGGGTGGTACCCTGGTGATTCCTATGTAGTGGCGACGGGTCTCTCGTGGAACTTCTTGAGTTGCAGCTATGGTGTGAAGGACCCTTTGGAAGTTCCAGAGGTTAGGTGTGATTAGCCTCGAGACGTCTCAGTGGAAATGGGCCTCATCTCGCCTGAAGGGGAGAATCTCCTTCATTTTCTCGAGTTGTGTAGGTGCTCTCGACTTACGTCGGGGACCTCAGGGACCCGTTCTGTTGGCTTAGGAAAAGACCAGTCCCCATGCGAGTTGCTAGAGGGCCTCTCAGGATTCCTCACCGTACATGCCGGCGCCCAAGACCTGTGTGGAGGGGGCCAGAACCTGAGTATCCCTCCAGTGCTGACATGTTTTTGGGATACTTCTGAAGTCTCCCAAGGGGAATCAGTCCTCGTCTCGAGGGGGCATGCGCATGCGCATGCTGCTTCCTCCAGAGCTGTAGCAGCAGTGTCATGCTTCCCGTCGCGTGGATCAATGGATCTGTGGCTTTTCCTCTAGGATTTTCCTAGAGGCTTTCCCACGAGGCTTTCCCACAGGGCTGTCCCCCGTGCCACCGTGGTGTGAGGCGATCCTCAGCATGAAAGTTTAGGCACTCTGTAAAAACAAGATCCTCTGGAATGGACTGAGACATCTGGGGGACTCTTGGAATGGTGGCACGACCCTGGAGTTCCTCCGCCTTTCCTGTGTAGAGCGCCTCCTCATGAGATGCGACGGGAACACCGGGAATTCTTTCCCGAACATGCAGGGAAAGGATACCTGACTCGAGGTATGAGGCGGAAACGGGGCTCCTCTGGATGTGGGCGGGATTCTCGTGCTTCCTCTCGAGTGGAGTCAGGTATGTCGGGAACTTCTTCAGTTGCAGCAAGGGTGTGAAGGACCCTTTGGAAGTTCCAGATGTTAGGTATGGATAGCCTCGAGACGCCTCAGAGGAAAAGGGCCTCATCTCGCCTGGAGGGGAGAACCTCCTGGATTTTCTCGAGTTGCGGCAGGTGCTCTCGTCTTACGACGGGGACCTCAGGGACCCGCTCTGGTGCCTCAGGAAAGGCCAGTCCCCATGCGAGTTGCTCGGGGCCTCTCGGGATTCCTCTCCCTTCGATGCCAGGGCCTAAGACCCTGTGTAGAGTCGGTGCCGAACCTGAGGTTTCCTCTCCAGTGCTGACATGGATCTTGGGTACTTCTGGAGTCTCCCCAGGGGAGTTAGTCGTCGTCTTGTGTGGGGCATGAACGTGCGCTTTCCTCCCGAGCTGTAGCAGCAGTGCAACGCTTCCCTTCGCGTGGATCAAGGATCTGTGGCTTTCCCGTCGAGGCTTTCCCACGGCTTTCCCACAGTGCTGTCCCACGTGCCATCGTGGTGTGAGTAGATCCTCGGCTAGAAATTCGAGGCAGTGCAGGGAAATCAGGTTTCCCTGAAATGGACTGAGACATCTGGGGACTATGGAATGGTGGCACGACCCTGGAGTTCCTCTCGCCTTTCCTGTGGAGAGCACCTCCTCTTGAGATGCGACAGGAACGCCCGGAATTCTTTCCCGACCACGCAGGGAAAGGATCCCTCGCTCGAGCTAGGAGGCGGCGGAAACGGGGCTCCTCTGGGTGTGGGCGGGTCTCTGGTGCTTCCTCTCGAGTGGAGACGGGTATGTCGGGGAACTTCTTGAGTTGCAGCAAGGGTGTGAAGGGTCCTTTGGAAGTTCAAATGTTAGGTGTGATTAGCCTCGAGACGCCTCAGCGGAAATGGGCCTCATCTCGCCTGGAGGGGAGAACCTCCTGGATGTTCTCAAGTTGCGGCAGGTGCTCTCGACTTACGACGGGGACCTCAGGGACCCACTCTGGTGGCCTCAGGAAAGGCCAGTCCCCATGCGAGTTGCTCGGGGGCTCTCGGGATTTTTCTCCCGTCGATACCGGGGCCTAAAACCTTGTGTGGACACGGTACCGGAACCTGAGGATTCCTCTCCAGTGCTGACATGGAACTTGGGTATTTCTGGAGTCTCCCCAGGGGAGTCAGTCCTCGTCTCGAGTGGGGCATGCACGTGCGCTTTCCTCCCGAGCTGTAGCAGCAGTGTCACGCTTCCCTTCGCCAGGATCAAGGGATCTGTGCATTTCCTTGAGGCTCTCACACGAGGATTCCCAGGAGCCTTTCCCACAGGGCTGTCCCACGTGCCACCGTGGTGTGAGTCGATCCTCGGCTTGAAACTCTCGGCAATCGAGGGAAAACAGATTTCCCTGGAATGGACTTAGATATCTGGGGGACTCTGGGAATGTGGCAAGACCCGGGAGTTCCTCTCGCCTTCCAGTGGAGAGCGCCTCCTCTTGAGATGAGACGTGAATGCCGGGAATTCTTTCCCGACCACGCAGGGAAAGGATCCCTTCTCTCTAGCTAGGAGGCGGAAACGTGGCTCCTCTGGATGTGGGCGGGACTCTCGTGCTTGCTCACGAGTAGAGACGGGAATGTCGGGGAACTTCTTGAGTTGCAGCAAGGGTGTGAAGGACCCTTTGGAAGTTCCAGAGGTTAGGTGTGATTAGCCTCGAGACGCCTCAGCGGAAATGGGCCTCATCTCGCCTGGAGGGGACAATCTCCTGGATTGTTTCTAGTTGCGGCAGGTCCTCTCGTCTTACGACGGGGACCTCAGGGACCCGCTCTGGTGGCCTCAGGAAAGGCCAGTCCCCATGCGAGTTGCTCGGGGGCCTCTCTGGATTTCTCTGCCGTCCATGCCGGGCTTAAGACCTTGTGTGGAGTCGGAGCCGGAACGTGAGGATTCCTCTCCAGTGCTGACATGGATCTTGGGCACCTCCGGAGTCTCCCCAGGGGAGTCAGTCCTCGTCTCAAGTAGGGGCATGAACGTGTGCTTTCCTCCCGAATTGCAGCAGTACTGTCACGCTTCCCTTCCCGTGGATCAAGGAATCAGTGGCTTTCCCTCGGGGCTTTCCCATGAGGCTTTCATACGAGGCTTTCCCACAGGGCTGTCCCACGTGCCACCGTGGTGTGAGTCGATCCTCGGCTTGAAAGTTGAGGCAGGCAGGAAAACAGGTTTCCCTGCAATGGACTGAGACATCTGGGGACTCTGGGAATGGTGGCACCACCCTGGAGTTACTCTCGCCTTTCCTGTGGAGAGCGCCTCTTTTTGAGATGCGACGGAACGCCGGAATTCTTTCCCGACCACGCAGGGAACGGATCCCTGCTCTCGAGCTAGGAGGTGGAAACGGGGCTCCTCTGGATGTGGGCGGGACTCCTGTGCTTCCTCTCGAGTGGAGATGGGTTTATCTGGGAACTTCTTAAGTTGCAGCAGGGGTGTGAAGGACCCTTTGGAAGTTCCAGAGGTTCGGTGTGATTAGCCTCCAGACGTCTCAGCGGAAATGGCCCTAATCTCGCCTGGAGGGGAGAACCTCCTGGATTTTCTCGAGTTGCGGCAGGTGTTCTTGACTTACGACGGGACGTCAGGGACCTGCTCTGGTGGCCTCAGGAAAGGCCAGTCCCCATGCGAGTTGCTCTGGGGCCTCTCGGGATTCCTCTCCCGTCGATGCCGGGCCTAAGACCTTGTGTGGAGTCGGTGCCGGAACCTGAGGATTCCTCTCCAGTGCTGACATGGATCTTGGGGTACTTTTGGAGTATCCCCAGGGGAGTCAGTCCTCGTCTCGAGTGGGGGGCATGCACGTGCGCTTTCCTCCCGAGCTGTAGCAGCAGTGTCACGCTTCCCTTCGCGTGGATCAAGTGATCTGTGGTTTTCCCTCAAGGCTTTTCCACGAGGCTTTCCCACAGGGCTGTCCCACGTGCCACCGTGGTGTGAGGCGATCCTCGCCTTGAAATTCGAGGCAGTGCAGGGAAAACACCTTTCCCTGGAATGGACTGAGACATCTGGGGACTCTGGGAATGGTGGCACGACCCTGGAGTTCCTCTCGCCTTTCCTGTGGAGAGCGCCTCCTCTTGAGATGCGACGGGAAAGCCGGGAATTCTTTCCCTACCACGCAGGGAAAGATTCCTCCTCTCGAGCTATGAGTCGGAAATGGGGCTCCTCTGGATGTGGGCGGGACTTTCGTGCTTCCTCTCGATAGGAGATGGGTATGTAGGGGAACTTCTTGAGTTGCAGCAAGGGTGTGAAGGACCCTTTGGAAGTTCCAGAGGTTAGGTGTGATTAGCCTCGTGATGCCTCAGCGGAAATGGGCCTCATCTCGCCAGAAGGGGAGAACCTCCTGGATTTTCTCGAGTTGCAGCAGGTGCTCTCGACTTGCGACGGGGACCTCAGGGACCCGCTCTGGTGGCCTCTGTAAAGGCCAGACCCCATGCGAGTTGCTTGAGGGCCTCTCAGGATTCCTCTCACCTCGATGCCGGGGCCTACGATTTTGTGTGGAGTCGGTACTGGAACCTGAGGATTCCTCTCCAGTGCTGACATGGATCTTGGGGAACTTCTGGAGTCGCCCCAGGGGAGTCAGTCCTCCTCTCTAGTGGGGGTATGCACGTGCTTTTTTCTCCCGAGCTGCAGCAGCAGTGTTACGCTTCCCTTCGCGTGGATCAAGGGATCTGTGGCTTTCCCTGGAGGCTTTCCCACGAGGCTTTCCCACGAGGCTATCCCACACGGCTGTTCCACCTGCCACGGTGGTGTGAGTCGTTCCTCGGCTTGAAAGTCGAGGCAGCGCAGGAATACAGGTTTCCCTGGAATGGACTGAGACATCTGGTGGACTATGGGAATGGTGACACGACCGTGGAGTTCGTCTCGCCTTTCCTGTGGAGAGGGCCTCCTCTGGAGATGCGACGGGAACGACGGGAATTCTTTCGCCAACACGCAGAAAAAGGATCCCTCCTCTCGAGCTATGAGGCAGAAACCGGGCTCCTCTGGATGTGAGCGGGATTCTCGTGCTTTCCACTCTAGTCGAGACGGGTATGTCGGGGATCTTCTTGAGTTGCAGCAAGCGTGTGAAGGACCCTTTGGAAGTTCCAGATTAGGTGTGATTAGCCTCCAGACGCCTCAGCGGAAATGGGCCTAATCTCGCCTGGAGGGGAGAACCTCCTGGATTTTCTCGAGTTGCGGCAGGTGTTCTTGACTTACGACGGGGACCTCAGGGACCGCTCTGGTGGCCTCAGGAAAGGCCAGTCCCCATGCGTTTTCTCTGGGCCTCTCGAATTCCTCTCCCATCGATGCCGGGGCCTAAGACCTTTTGTGGAGTCGGTGTCGAAACCTGAGGATTCCTCTCCAGTGCTGACATGGATCTTGGAGTACTTCTGGAGTCTCCCCAGGGCATCAGTCCTCGTCTAGAGTGGGGGCATGCACGTGCGTTTTCCTCCCGAGCTGTAGCAGCAGTGTCAGGTTTCCCTTCGCCTGGACCAAGGGATCTGTGCCTTTCCCTTGAGGCTCTCCCACGAGGCTTTCCCAGGAGGCTTTCCCACAGGGCTGTCCCAAGTGCCACCGTGGTGTGAGTCGATCCCCGGCTTGAAAAATCGCAGCAATCGAGGGAAAACAGTTTTCCCTGGAATGGACTGAGACATCTGCGGGACTCTCGGTTTGGTGGCAAGACCCGGGAGTTTCTCTCGCCTTTCCTGTGGAGAGCGCCTCCTCTTGAGATGCTACGGAAACGCCGGGAATTATTTCCCGACCACGCAGAGAAAGGATCCCCTCTCGAGCTAGGAGGCAGAAACGGGGCTCCTCTGGATGTGGGCGGGACTCTCGTGCTTGCTCCCGAGTAGAGACGGTAATGTCCGGGAACTTCTTGAGTTGCAGCAAGGTGTGAAGGACCCTTTGGAAGTTCCAGAGGTTAGGTGTGATTAGCCTCGAGACGCCTCAGCGGAAATGGGCCTCATTACGCCTGGAGGTGAGAACCTCCTGGATTTTCTCGAGTTGCGCAGGTGCTCTCAACTTAAAAAAGGGCACAACAGGGACCCGCTCTGGTGGCCTTAAGAAAGGCCCAGTCCCCATGCGAGTTGCTCGGGGCCTCTCGGATTCCTCTCCCGACGATGCTGGGGCCTAAGACCTTGTGTGGAGTCGGTGCTCGAACCTGAGGATTCCTCTCCAGTGCTGACATGGATCTTGGGTACTTCTGGAGTCTCCCCAGGGGAGTCAGTCCTCGTCTCGAGTTTGGGTATGCACGTGCGCTTTCCTCCCGAGCTGTAGCAGCATTGTCACGCTTCCCTTCGCGTGGATCAAGGGATCTGTGGCTTTCCCTCGAGGCTTTCCCACCAGGCTTTCCCACAAGGCTATCCCACGTGTCACCGTAGTGTGAGTCGATCCTCGGCTTGAAAGTCGAGGCAGTGTAGGGAAAACAGGTTTCCCTGGAATGGACTGAGACATCTGGGGGACTCTGGGAATGGTGGCACGACACTGGAGTTCTTCTCCCCTTTCCTGTGGAGAGCGTCCCCTCTTGAGATGCGAAGGAAACGCCGGTATTTCTTTCCCGACCACGCAGGGAAAGGATCCCTCCTCTCGAGCTAGGAGGCGGAAACGGGGCTCCTCTGAATGTGGGCGGGACTCTCATGCTTCCTCTCGAGTGGAGACGGGTATGTCCAGGAACTTCTTGAGTTGCAGCATGGGTGTGAAGGAGCCTTTGGAAGTTCCAGAGGTTAGGTTTGATTAGCCTCGAGACGCCTCAGAGGAAATGGGCCTCATCTCGCCTGTAGGGGAGAACCTCCTGGATTTTCTCGAGTTGCGGCAGGTGCTCTCGACTTACAACGGGGACCTCAGGGACCCGCTCTGGTGACCTCAGGAAAGGCCAGTCCCCATGCGCGTTGCTCGGTGGTCTCTCGGGATTCCTCTCCTGTTGATTCAGGGGCCTAAGACCTTGTGTGGAGTCGGTGCCGGAACCTTCGGATTCCTCTGCAGTGCTGACATGGATCTTGGGGTACTTCTGGAGTCTCCCCAGAGGAGTCAGTCCTCGTCTCGTGTGGGGGCATGCACGTGCACTTTCCTCCCGAGCTGGAGCAGCAGTGTCACGCTTCCATTCGCGTTGATCAAGGGATCTGTGGCTTTCCCTCGAGGCTTTCCCACGAGGCTTTCCCACAGGGCTGTCCCACGTGTCATCGAAATGTGAGTCGATCCTCGGCTTGAAAGTCGAGGTAGTGCAGGGAAAACAGGTTTCCCTGGAATGGACTGAGTGATCTGGGGGACTCTGGAATGGTGGCACGACTCTGGAGTTTCTCTCGTCTTTCCTGTGGAGACCGCCTCCTCTTGAGATGCAACAGGAACGCCGGAAATTCTTTCCCCACCACGCAGGGTAAGAATCCCTCCTCTCGAGCTATGAGGCGGAAACGGGGCTCCTCTGGATGTGGGCGGGACTCTCGTGCTTCCTCTCGAGTGGAGACGGGTATGTCGGGGAACTTCTTGAGTTGCAGCAAGGGTGTGAAGGACCCTTTGGAAGATCCAGAGGTTAGGTGTGATTAACCTCGAGACGCCTCAGCGGAAATGGGCCTCATCTCGCCTGGAGGGGAGAACCTCCTGGATTTTCTCGAGTTGCGGCAAGTGTTCTCGACTTACGATGGGGACCTCAGGGACCCGCTCTGGTGGCCTCAGGAAAGGCCAGTCCCCATGCGAGTTGCTCGGGGCCCCTCGCGATTCCTCTCCTGTCGAAGCCGGGGCCTAAGGTCTTGTGTGGAGTCGGTGCCGGAACCTGAGGATTCCTCTCCAGTGCTGACATGGATCTTGGGGTACTTCTGGAGTTTGCCCAGGGGAGTCAGTCCTCGGCTCGATTGGGGACATGCATGTGCGCTTTCCTCCCGAGCTGTAGCAGCAGTGTCACCCTTCCCTTCGCATGGATCAAGGGATCTGTGGCTTTCCCTCGAGGCTTTCCCATGAGGCTTTCCCACGAGGCTTTCCCACAGGGCTGTCCCATGTGCCACCGTGGTGTGAGTCGATCCCCGGCTTGAAAGTCGAGGCAGTGCCGGGAAAACAGGCTTCCCTGGAATGGACTGAGACATATGGGGGACTCTCGGAATGGTGGAACGACCCTGGAGTTCCTCTCGCCTTTCCTGTCGAGAGTGCCCCCTCCTGAGATGCGACGGGAAGGCCGGTAATTCTTTCCCGATCGCAGGGAAAGGATCCCTCCTCTCGAGCTAGGAGGCGGAAACGGGGCTCCTCTGGATGGGGCGGGACTCTCGTGCTTCCTCTAGAGAGGAGACGGGTATGTCGGGGAACTTCTTGAGTTGCAGTAAGGATGTGAAGGACGTTTTGGAAGTGTCAGAGGTTAGGTGTGATTAGCCTGGGGACGCCTCAGAGGAAATGGGCCTCATCTCTCCTGGAGGGGAGAACCTCCTGGATTTTCTTGTGTTGAGGCAGGTGCTCTCGACTTATGTCGGGAACCACAGGGACCCGCTCTGGTGGCCTCAGGAAAGGCCAGTACCCATGGAGTTGCTCGGGAGCTCTCGGGATTTCTCTCCCGTCGATGCCAGGGCCTAAGACCTGGTGTGGAGTCGGTGCCGGAACCTGAGTATTCCCCTCAGTGTTGACATGGATCTTGGGGTACTTCTGGAGTCTCCCCAGGGGAGTCAGACCTCGTCTCGAGTGGGAACGCATGTAAGAATTAAAGATTTTAAAAGAATTTTAAAGATTTAAAATTTAAAAATAAAAATAAAAATTAAAATTAAAAAAAAAAAAAAAAAAAAAAATAAAACAGAGCTTGCTCCTTGCATAAAATCCCCTCAGGAGGGGCCTCACCTCCCCCCCCAAAAAAGGAAGAAAAACAGAAAAAAGAAAGAAAAATATTCGTAATAAAAAGGACTTTACAAATGCAAAATGTTTCTCTTGAGGCCAAATAGAACATTTTTTGCCAAAATGTCCTGCTAAACAGAGACAACAACCCGTACCAAACAACCCCAGGTAGCTCAGGCCTGGACCTCAGTTCCACCACCTCAATAATAATAACTCCTGACTCAGATTCCAGTGGGAGTGGCTAGTCCCCTGCCTGAGGACATGGTAAGACTTGTGCTGGGGCATAGCTTGCTTTCTTTTCAAAAAATTTCGGTAGTGTCTTGTGTAGTAAATTCTGATTATACTGAAAAAATTGAAGTTTTGATCTCGCCACCTGCTAAAACTGTGCAATTAATAAAAATTAAAAAAAAAAATAGCACAGCTTTTGCTTTTACCTTATTACCAGACAGAAAAACCAGACAAAAAAGCCCCAGAGGATCTAGATCTAGCTTTTTGGGTGCAGAATATTGCAGCTTCTAGGTCTTTAAAAGATTTTTTAATTCAAGGATATAAAAATGTCATGGCTGTTAGACAATAGACAAGACGTTTCTTACATTGCTGAGAGACTGGCCCAGCTCCTGGCCAACATATATACTACTGAAAATGAGTTCATAGGATTAGAGAAAGTGGTAGGCAAGATGGAAATGCTATAAAATAAGAGGTGAGAGAGAGTTTAAAACCTTGGTGAGTAGTGAGCTCCCCGTTGCTGGAAGTATGCAAGCAAAGATTAAATGGTTACTTGTCATCTAAAAGGCTATAGACCAGATTTGGGTTATACCAAGATCATTGAAAAAGCTTATAAACATATTGTGTAACACCTCTTTTCCTGCTTCTTATATTTAGGTCTGCCAAAAGTTTTAAAACTGATAATGTCCCTTTAAAGCTGCTGAGAGATTGTTTACTAACTTTAAATGATTTCCAAAAATTATTAGGTGATATTAATTGGATATGCCCACATTTAAAACTGACTTCTGTAGATTTAAAGCCTTTTGTTTGATTGCTTAAAAAAACAATCCTAATCCCAGTTCTAAGAAAAGGTTGACTAGTGAGACAGAGTCGGCTTTTGTTAAAGTGAATGAGGCTTTAAATGATCAGTAATTAAGATTAATGTTGCCAAAAGAGGAGATTAAATTATTCTTGCCACAAAATGTATACCTACAGGATGCTTGTGACAAGAAGGCCCATTGGTTCCATCTACCAATGACCCCAAGAAAAATAGTTTTATCTTATCCCAACTTGGTGGAACAATTAATTAAAAAAAAAAGAAAAAGAAGTGTAAAACTTTTTGGAAAATAAGTAACAAATATATTAATTCCATTCAATAAGGATCAACTGCAAGTCTTTTACAAAAATAGTGATGACTTGGCAAGTTGCTCTGATAGATTTTCAGGAGTCAAATTTTGTTTTATTTTGCCTCAAGCCCCCACAGTAGTTAACAGTGCAAAAATTTTAGATTGGCAATTTGAGGATACCTGTGGAACTTTCCAACCTTATGTTGTTCCTTCGCTCCCCCTTACCCTGTGGGGGAGGGACATGCTATCTCAAATGGACATGCTATCTCAAATGGGAGTGGTACTTTTTAGCCCTGATGATAATGTGACCTCTCAGATGCTGCAGATAGGCTATGATCCATCAAAAGGATTGGGTAAACAACAGACAAAAATAATTGAGCCAATTTGTCCAACTCCTCGCAAGCTATGTACTGGATTGGGATATCCAAATTTATAATGAAGGCCAGTGTTTTTGCTGCCTACCCCATTACATGAAAATCTCAAGATCTGGCGTGGGTGGAACAATGGCCTCTGCCTAAGGAAAAATTACTGACATATTAATTAAAAAGATTAATTCAAGTATACTGATTTATTAAATTGTTTAGTAAAGAGCCATCAAAAATTGTAATTCCATATAACAAAACAACTTGATGCTTTTCAAATGTTTGATGATGATTGGCAGATTGCTATAGGAAATTATTGTGGTCAAATCTTGCATCATTTACCCTCACATGCTTTGTTAATTCAAAAATTAAAAAAGGATAATTTAAATATAGTTTTTCCTCCATCAGATTTTACAACATGTTCTCTTTGTAATAAGTAAAATGCTGATTTGTTTGGAACTATAAGATGCTAAAACCGTT
>NW_017190925.1:0-11038 GCF_001704415.2 Capra hircus
CGTGCTGACATGGATCTTGGGGTACTTCTGAGTCTCCCCAGGGGAGTCAGTCCTCGTCTCGAGTGGGGGCCTGCACGTGAGCTTTCCTCTCGAGCTGTAGCAGAGTGTCCGCTTTCCCTTCGCGTGGATCAAGGGATCTGTGGCTTTCCCCTCGAGACTTTCCACGAGGCTTTCCAGAGGCTTTCCACGAGGCTTTCTACAGGCGCTGTCCCATGTGCCACCGTGGTGTGAGTCGATCCTCTCCTTGAAAGTCGAGGCAGTGCAGGGAAAACAGGTTTCCTGGAATGGACTGAGACATCTGGGCGACTCTGGGAAATGGTGGCACGACCCTGGAGTTCTTCTCGCCTTTCCTGTGGAGAGCGCCTCCTCTTGAGATGCTATGGGAACGCCAGGAAATTCTTTCCCGACCCACGCAGGGAAAGGATCACTCCTCTCGAGCTAGGAGGCGGAAACGGGGCTCCTCTGGATGTGGGCGGGACTCTCGTGCTTCCTCTCGAGCGGAGACGGGTATGTCGGGGAACTTCTTGAGTTGCAGCCAGAGTGTGAAGGACCCTTTTGAAGTTCCAGATGTTAGGTGTGATTTGCCTCGAGACGCCTCAGCGGAAATGGGCCTCATCTTGCCTGGAGGGGAGAACCTCCTGGATTTTCTCGAGTTGCGGCAGGTGCTCTTGACTTACGACGGGGACTTCAGGGACCCGATCTGGTGGCCTCAGGAAAGGCCAGTCCCCATGCGAGTTGCTCGGGGGCCTCTCGGATTCCTCTCTCGTGGATGCCGCTGCCTAAGACCTTGTGTGGAGTCGGTGCCGGAACCTGAGGTTTCCTCTCCATTGTTGACATGGATCTTGGGGTACTTCTGGGTCTCCCCAGGGGAGTCAGTCCTCGTCTCGACTGGAGGCCTGCACGTGCGATTTTCTCTCGAGCTGTAGCAGCAGTGTCACGCTTCCCTTCGCTTGGATCAAGGGATCTGTGGCTTTCCTTCGAGGCTTTCCCTCGAGGCTTTCCCACGGGGCTTTCCCACGAGGCTTTCCCACAGGGCTGTCCCACGTGCCACCGTGGTGTGAGTCGATCCTTGGCTTGAAAGTCGAGGCAGTGCAGGGAAAACAGGTTTCCCTGCAGTGGACTGAGACATCTCGGGGACTCTGGGAATGGTGGCACGACCCTGGAATTCCTCTCGCCTTTCCTGTGTTGAGCGCCTCCTCTTGAAATGCGACAGGAAAGCCGCGAATTCTTTCCCGATCACGCAGGGAAAGGATCCCTCCTCTCGAGATGGGAGGCGGACTCGGGGCTCCTCTGGATGTGGGCAGAACTCTGGTGCTTCCTCTCGAGTAGAGACGGGTATGTTGGGGAACTTCTTGAGTTGCAGCAAGAGTGTCAATGACGCTTTGGAAGCCCAGAGTTTAGGTGTGATTAGCTTGGATACGCCTCAGCGCAAATGGGCCTCATCTCGCCTGGAGGGGAGAACCTCCTGGATTTTCCTGAGTTGCGGCAGGTGCCCTCGACTTACGATGGGGACCTCACGGACCCGCTCTGGTGGCCTCAGGAAAGGCCAGTCCCCATGCGAGCTGCTAGGGGGCCACTCGGGATTCCTCTCCCGTCGATGCCGGGGCCTAAGATCTTGTGTGGAGTGGGTGCCGGAACCTGAGGATTCATCTCCAGTGGTGACATGGATCTTGGGGTACTTTTGGAGTCTCCCCAGGGGAGACAGTCATCGTCTCGAGTGGGGGCATGTACGTGCGTTTTCCTTCCGAGCTGTAGCAGCAGTGTCCCGCTTCCATTTGCGTGGATCAAGGGATGTGTGGCTTTCCCTCGAGGCTTTCCCACGAGGCTTTCCCACGAGGCTTTCCCACAGTGCTGTCCCACGTGCCACCGTTGTGTGAGTCGATCCTCGGCTTGAAAGTCGAGGCAGTGCAGGGAAAACAGGTTTCCCTGGAATGGACTGAGACATCTGGGGGACTCTGGGAATGCTGGCACGACCGTGGAGTTCCTCTCGCCTTTCCTGTGGAGAGCGCCTCCTCTTGAGATGCGACGTGAACGCCGGGAATTCTTTCCCGACCACGCAGGGAAAGGATCCCTCCTCTCGAGCTAGGAGGCGGAAACGGGGCTCCTCTGGATGTGGGCAGAACTCCCGTGCTTCCTCTCGAGTGGAATCGGGTATGTTGGGGAACTTCTTGAGATGCAGCAAGGGTGTGAAGGACCCTTTGGAAGTTCCAGACGTTAGGTGTGATTAGCCGCGAGAAGCCTCAACGGAAATGGGCCTCATCTCGCCTGGAGGGGAGAACCTCCTGGATTTTCTCGAGTAGCGGCAGGTGCTCTCGACTTATGACGGGGACCTCAGGGACCCGCTCTGGTGGCCTCAGGAAAGGCCAGTCCCCATACGAGTTGCTCGGGGGCCTCTCGGGATTCCTCTTCCGTCGATGCCGGGCCCTAAGATCTTGTGTGGAGTCGGTGCCGGAAACTGAGGATTCCTCTCCAGTGCTGACATGGATCTTGGGGTATTTCTGGAGTCTCCCCAGGGGAGTCAGTCCTCGTCTCGAGTGGGGGCATGCACGTGCGCTTTCCTCCCGAGCTGTAGCAGCAGTGTCGCGCTTCCCTTCGCGTGGATAAAGGGATCTGTGGCTTTCCCTCGAGGCTTTCCCTCGAGGATTTCCCACGAGGATTTCCCACGAGGCATTCCCACGAGGCTTTCCCACAGGGCTGTCCCACGTGGCACCGTGGTGTGAGTCGATCCTCGGCTTGAAAGTCGAAAGAGTGCAGGGAAAACAGGTTACCTTGAGGGACGTAGACATCTGGAGGACTCTGCGAATGGTGGCACGACCCTGGAGTTCCTCTCGCCTTTCCCGTGGAGATTGCCTCCTCTTGAGAAGCGAAGGGAAAGCCGGGAATTCTTTCCCGACCACGCAGGGAAAGGATCGCTCCTCTCGAGCTAGGAGGCGGAAACGGGGATCCTCTGGATGTGGGCGGGACATTCGTGCTTCCTCTCGAGTGGAGACGGGTATGTAGGGGAACTTCCTGAGTTGCAGCAACGGTGTGAAGGACCCTTTGGAATTTCCAGAGCTTAGGTGTGATTAGCCTTGAGACGCCTCAGCGGAAATTGGCATCATCTCTCCTGGAGGGGAGAACCTCCTGGATTTTCTCGAGTTGCGGCAGGTGCTCTCGACTTAGGTCGGGGACCTCAGAGACCCGCTCTGGTGGCCTCAGGAAGGCCAGTCCCCATGCGAGTTGCTCGGGGGCCTCTTGGGATTCCACTCCCGTCGATGCCGGGCCTAAGACCTTGTGTGGAGTCGGTGCCGGAACCTGAGGTTTCCTCTCCTGTGCCGACATGGATCTCTGGGTACTTTTGGAGTCTCCCCAGGGGAGTCAGTCCTCGTCTCGAGTGGGGGCATGGACGTGCGCTTTCCTCCCAAGCTGGAGCAGCAGTGTCACGCTTCCCTTCGCGTGGATCAAGGGATCTACGGCTTTCCCCAAGGCTTTCCCACGAGACTTTCCCACGAGGCTTTCCCACAGGGCTGTCCCACGTGCCACCGTGGTGTGAGTCGATCCTCGGCTTGAAAGTCGAGGCAGTGCAGGGAAAACAGGTTTCCCTGGAATGGACTGAGACATCAGGGCGACTCTGGGAATGGTGGCACGACCCTGGAGTTCCTCTCGCCTTTCCTCTGGAGAGCGCCTCCTCTTGAGATGCGATGGAAACGCAGGGAATTCTTTCCCGACCACGCAGGGGAAGGATCCCTCCTCTCGAGTTAGGAGGCGGAAACGGGGCTCCTCTGGATGTGGGCGGGACATTCGTGCTTCCTCTCGAGTGAAGACGGGAATGTAGGGGAACTTCCTGAGTTGCAGCAAGGGTGTGAAGGACCCTTTGCAAGTTCCAGAGGTTAGGTGTGAATAGCCTTGAGACACCTCAGTGGAAATGGGCCTCATCTCTCCAGGAGGGGAGAACCTCCTGGATTTTCTCGAGTTGCGGCAGGTGCTCTCGACTTATGACGGGGACCTCAGAGACCCGCTCTGGTGGCCTCAGGAAAGGCCAGTCCTCATGCGAGGTGCTCAGGGGCCTCTCGGGATTCCTCTCCCGTCGATGCCGGGGCCTAAGACCTTGCTTGGAGTCGGTGCCGGAACGTGAGGATTCCTCTCCAGTGCTGACATGGATCTTGGGCTACTTCTGGAGTCTCCCCAGGGGAGTCTTTCGTCGTCTAGAGTGGGGGCATGCAGGAGCTCTTTCCTCCCGAGCTGAAGGAGCAGATTCACGCTTCCCTTCCCGTGGATCAAGGGATCTGTGGATATCCCTCGAGGCTTTCCCACGAGGCTTCCCACAGGTTTGTACCACGTGCCACCGTGTTGTGAGCCATTCCTCGGCATGAAATTCGAGGCAGTGCAGGGAAAACAGGGTTCCCTGGAATGGACTGAGACATCTGGCGTACTCTGGGAATGGTGGCACGACCCTGGAGTTCCTCTCGCCTTTCCTGTGGAGAGCGCTTCCTCTTGAAATGCTATGGGAACCCCGGGAATTCTTTCCCGACCACGCAGGGAAAGGATCCCTCCTCTCGAGCTAGGAGGCGGAAACGGGGCTCCTCTGGATGTGAGCGGGACTCTCGTGCTTCCTCTCAAGTGGAGACGGGTATGTCGGAGAACTTCTTGAATTGCAGTAACGGTGTGAATAACCGTTTGGAAGTTCCAGAGGTTAGGTGTGATTAGCCTCGAGACGCCTCAGCGGAAAAGGGCCTCATCTCGCCTGGAGGGGAAAACCTCCTGAATTTTCTCGAGTTGCGGCAGGTGCTCTCGACTTATGACGGAGACCTCAGGGACCCCTCTGGTGGACTCAGGAAAGGCCATTCCCCATGTGAGTTGCTCCAGGGCCTCTCGGGATTCCTATCCCGTCGATGCCGTGGCCTAAGTCCTTGTGTGGTGTCGGAGCCGGGACCTGAGCATTCCTCTCCAGTGCTGACATGGATGTTGGGGTACTTCTGGAGTCTCCCCAGGGGAGTCAGTCCTCGTCTCGAGTGGGGGCATGCACGTGCGCTTTCCTCCCGAGCTGTAGCAGCAGTGTCACGCTTCCCTTCGCGTGGATCATGGGATTTGCGGCTTTCCCTCGAGGCTTTCCCACGAGGCTTTCCCACAGGGCTGTCCCACGTGCCACCGTGGTGTGAGTTGATCCTCGGCTTGAAAGTCGAGGCAGTGCAGGGAAAACAGCTTTCCCTGGAATGGACTGAGACATCTGGGGGACTCTGGGAATGGTGACACGACCCTTGAGTCCCTCTCGCCTTTCCTGTGGAGACCGCCTCCTCTTGAGATGCGACGGGAACGCCGGGAATTCTTTCCCGACCCCGCAAGGAAAGGCTCCCTCGTCTGCAGCTATGAGGCGGAAAAGGGGCTCCTCTGGATGTAGGCGAGACGCTCGTTCTTCCTCTCGAGTGGAGATGGGTATGTCGAGGAACTTCTTGAGTTGCAGCAAGGGTGTGAAGGACCCTTTGGAAGTTCCAGAGGTTAGGTGTGATTAGCCTCGAGACGCCTCAGTAGAAGTGAGCCTCACCTCGCCTGGAGGGGAGAACCTCCTGGATTTTCTCGAGTTGCGGCAGGTGCTCTCAACTTACGAAGGGGACCTCAGGGACGCACTCTGGTGGCCTCAGGAAAGGCCAGTCCCCATGCGAGTTGCTCGGGGGCCTCTCGGGGGCCACTCGGGTTTCCTCTCCCGTCGATGCTGGGCCCTAAGACCTTGTGTGGAGTCAGTGCCGGAACCTGAGGATTCCTCTCCAGTGCTGACATGGATCTTGGGGTACTTCTGGAGTCTCGCCAGGGGAGTCAGTCTTCGTCTCGAGTGGGGGCATGCACGTGTTCTCTCCTTCCGAGCTGTAGCAGCAGTGTCGCGCTTCCCTTCGCGTGGATCAAGGGATCTGTGGCTTTCCCTCGAGGCTTTCCCACGAGGCTTTCCCACGAGGCTTTCCCACAGGGCTGTCCCATGTGCCACCGTGGTGTGAGTCGATCCTTGGCTTGAAAGTCGAGGTAGTGCAGGGAAAACAGGTTTCCCTGGAATGGACAGAGACATCTGGGGGACTCTGGGAATGGTGGCACGACCCTGGAGTTCCTCTCGCCTTTCCTGTGGAGAGCGCCTCCTCTTGAGATACGACGGGAATGCCGGGAATTCTTTCCCGACCACGCATGGAAAGGTTCCCTCCTCTCGAGCTAGGAGACGGAAACAGGGCTCCTCTGGATGTGGGCGTGACTATCGTGCTTCCTCTCGAGTGGAGACGGTATATCGGGGAACTTCTTGAGTTGCAGCAAGGGTGTGAAGGTCCCTTTGGAAGTTCCAGATGTTAGATATGATTAGCCTCGAGACACCTAGCGGAAATGGGCCTCATCTCGCCTGGAGGGAGAACCTCCTGGATTTTCTCGAGTTGCGGAAGGTGCACTCGAATTACGACGGGGACCTCAGGGACACGCTCTGGTGGCCTCAGGAAAGGCTAGTCCACTTGCGAGTTGCTCGGGGGCCTCTCGGGATTCCTCTCCCGGCGATGCTGGGGCCTAAGACCTTGAGTGGATTCGGTGCCGGAACCTGAGGTTTCCTCTCCAGTGATGACATGGATCTTGGGTTACTTCTGGAGTCTCCCCAGGGCAGTCAGTCCTCGTCTCGAGTGGGGGCATGCACGTGCACTTTCCTCCTGAACTGTAGCAGCAGTGTGGCGCTTCCCTTCGCGTGGATCAAGGGATCTGTGGCTTTCCCTCGAGGCTTTCCCACGAGGCTTTTCCACAGTGCTGTCCCACGAGCCACCGTGGTGTGAGTCGATGCTCGGCTTGAAAGTCGAGGCAGTGCAGGGAAAACAGGTTTCCCTGGAACAGAATGAGACATCTGTGGGACTCTGGAAATGGTGGCACGACCCTGGAGTTCCTCTCGCCTTTCCTGTGGAGAGCGCCTTCCCTTGAGATGCGACGGAAACGCCGGGAATTCTTTCCCGACCACGCAGGGAAAGGATCCCTCCTCTCGAGCTAGGAGGCAGAAATGGGGCTCCTCTGGATTTGGGCGGGACTCTCGTGCTTCCTCTCGAGTGGAGACGGATATTTCGGGGACTTCTTGAGTTGCAGCAAGGGTGTGAAGGACCCTTTGGAAGTTCCAGAGGTTAGGTGTGATTAGCCTCAAGAAGCCTCAGCGGAAATGGGCCTCATCTCGCCTGGAGGGGAGAACCTCCTGGATTTTCTCGAGTTGCGGCAGGTGCTCTCGACTTATGACGGGGACCTCAGTGACCCGCTCTGGTGGCCTCAGGAAAGGCCAGTCCCCATGCAAGTTGCTCGGGGGCCTCTCGGGATTCCTCTCCCGTCGATGCCGGGGCCTAAGACCTTGTGCGGAGTCAGTGCCGGAACCTGAGGATTCCTCTCCAGTGCTGACATGGATCTGGGGGTCCTTCTGGAGTCTCCCCAGGGGAGTCAGTCCTCGTCTCGATTGGGGGCATGCACGTGCGCTTTCCTCCCGAGCAGTAACAGCAGTGTCACGCTTCCCTTCGAGTGGATCAAGGGATCAGGAGCTTTTCCCCGAGGATTTCCCACGAGGCTTTCCCACGAGGCTTTCCCACAAGGCTGTCCCACGTGCCACCGTGGTGTGAGTCGATCCTCGGCTTGAAAGTCGAGGCAGTGCAGGGAAAACAGCTTTCCCTGGAATGGACTGAGACATCTGGTGGACTCTGGGAATGGTGGAGCGACCCTGGAGTTCCTCTCGCCTTTCCTGTGGAGAGCACCTGCTCTTGAGATGCGACAGGAACGCCGGGAATTCTTTCCCGACCACGCAGGGAAAGGATCCCTACTCTCCAGCTAGGAGGCGGAAACGGGGCTCCTCTGGATGTGGGCGGGACTCTCGTGCTTCCTCTCGAGTGGAGACGGGTATGTCAGAGAACTTCTTGAGATGCAGCAAGGGTGTGAAGGACCCTTTGGAAGTTCCATATATTAGGTGTGATTTGCCTCGAGACCCATCAGCGGAAATGGGCCTCATCTCGCCTGGAGGGGAGAAACTCCTGGATTTTCTCTAGTTGCGGCAGGTGCTCACGAATTACGACGGGGACCTCAGGGACACGCTGTGGTGGCCTCAGGAAAGGCTCGTCCCCTTGCGAGTTGCTCGGGGGCCTCTCGTGATTCCTCTCCCGTCGATGCCTGGGCCTAAGACCTTGAGTGGATTCGGTGCCGGAACCTGAGGTTTCCTCCCCAGTGATGACATGGATCTTGGGGTACTTCTGGTGTCTCCCAAGGGGAGTCAGTCCTCGTCTCGAGTGGGGGCATGCACGTGCGCTTTCCTCCTGAACTGTAGCAGCAGTGTGGCTCTACCGTTCGCGTGGATCAAGGGATATGTGTCTTTCCCTCGAGGATTTCCCACGAGGCTTTTCCACAGGGCTGTCCCACGTGCCACCGTGGTGTGAGTCGATCCTCGGCTTGAAAGTCGACACAGTGCAGGGAAAAAAGTTTTCTCTGGAAGGATTGAGACATCTGGGGGACTCTGGGAATGGTGGCACGACCCTGGAGTCCTCTCGCCTTTCCGGTGGAGAGCGCCTGCTCTTGAGATGCGACGCGAACGCCGGGAATTCTTTCCCGACCACGCAGGGAAAGGATCCCTCCTCTCGAGCTAGGAGGCGGAAACGGGGCTCCTCTGGATGTGGGCGGAACTCTCGTGCTTCCTCTCGAGTGGAGACGGGTATGTCTGGGAACTTCTTGAGTTGCAGCAAGGGTGTGAAGGACCCTTTGGAAGTTCCAGAAGTTAGGTGTGATTTGCCTCGAGACGCATCAGCGGAAATGGGCCTCATCTCGCCTGGAGGGGAGAACCTCCTGGATTTTCTCGAGTTGCGGTAGGTGCACTCGAGTTACGACGGGGACCTTAGGGACACGCTCTGGTGGCCTCAGGAATGGCTAGTCCACTTGCGAGTTGCTCGGGGGCCTCTCGGGATTCCTATCCGGTCGATGCCGGGGCCTAAGACCTTGAGTGGATTCGGTGCCGGAACCTGAGGTTTCCTCTCCAGTGATGACATGGATCTTGGGGTACTTCTGGAGTCTCCCCAGGGGAGTCAGTCCTCGTCTCGAGTGGGACATGCACCTGCGCTTTCCTCCCGAGCTTTAGCAGCAGTGTCACACTTCCCTTCGCGTGGATCAAGGGATCAGGGGCTTTCACTCTAGGCTTTCCCACGAGGCTTGCCTACAGGGCTGTCCCACCTGCTACCGTGGTGTGAGTCGATGCTCGGCTTGAAAGTCGAGGCAGTGCAGGGAAAACAGGTTTCCCTGGAACGGAATGAGACATCTGTGGGACTCTGGGAATGGTGGCACGACCCTGGAGTTCCTCTCGCCTTTCCTGTGGAGAACGCCTTCCCTTGAGATGCGACGGAAACGCCGGGAATTCTTTCCCGACCACGCAGGGAAAGGATCCCTCCTCTCGAGCTAGGAGGCAGAAATGGGGCTCCTCTGGATGTGGGCGGGACTCTCGTGCTTCCTCTCGAGTGGAGACGGGTATTTCGGGGACTTCTTGAGTTGCAGCAAGGGTGTGAAGGACCCTTTGGAAGTTCCAGAGGTTAGGTGTGATTAGCCTCAAGACGCCTCAGCGGAAATGGGCCTCATCTCGCCTGGAGGGGAGAACCTCCTGGATTTTCTCGAGTTGCGGCAGGTGCTCTCGACTTTTGACGGGTACTCAGTGACCCGCTCTGGTGGCCTCAGGAAAGGCCAGTCCCCATGCGAGTTGCTCGGGAGCCTTTCGAGATTTCTCTCCCGTCGATGCCGGGGGCCTAAGACCTTGTGTGGAGTCGGGACCGGAACCTGAGGATTCCTCTCCAGTGCTGACATGGATCTTGGCTTACTTCTGGAGTCTCCCAAGCTTGCGTCAGTCCTCGGCTCGAGTGGGGTCATGCACGTGCGCTTTCCTCCCGAGCGGTAGCAGCCAGTGTCACGCTTCCCTTCTCGTGGATCAAGGAATCTGTGGCTTTCCCTGGAGTCTTTTCCCATGAGGCTTTCCCACAGGGCTATTCCACTTGCCACAATGGTGTGAGTCGATCCTCGGCGTGAAAGTCGAACCAGTGCAGGGAAAACAGGAACCTCCTTCCTCACAGTAGGGGATACACTGTCCCCTTGGGCGGGTATCTCCAGGGCACTCGCGCTGGGGGGTTGCCCGCGGAGGTGCGGGCCTCAGGCTCCACGTGAGAAAAGCCCCAAATGGCATTAGCTGCTAGTCCAGACGCTGGCCCCTCAGGTCTCTGGCCGGAGCCTTGGGCTCCAGGCAACTCAAAGCCCTCGGCGGTGGCACTCTGGGACTGCTGTAGGGAAAGGATGCCAAGAGCCCACGGAGGAGTTGGGGAGGGGTCATGGGGGAAACGGAGGCGAGGACAGTGAGGGATCTAGGTGGAGGCGCTGGAGAGAGCGTCTGGTGTCCCGGAATGGCCTCGGAGGAGCCAGCGGGGGACAGTCGAGGGACAGGGACCTGTGGAATGTGAAAAGGCGGGAAATCTCAGAGCAAGGTAGGCTGGGAAAGGGGGCGTTGTGGCCAATTCAAAGGGACCTAGGGGCGTTTCCTGGGCGGTGAGTTCCCTTGGCACTGCTGAGGGCCCCTGATTGATCCACACGGGGTTGAACCCACCCCCCGCTGTGAGGGAGGGCCACAAACCAAAGCCCCCGAACTGCCGCCCACCCAACGGGGATCTTGGCGGTCCAGGGCACAGCCGTGCCCGGGAAAAGCCCACTCGCTCAACGGGACTCCGTCCAGGGTCTCTGCTTGGAAAGAGGCCAGGGGCGTCCCCCTCCATCTACCCACCCAAACCTATTGACGTCAATGGTGGCGGAGACGCCTCCCGTTCTCCAGAGTCCTGAGCTGCTGGGTCCCGCCGCCATTCGGCCAGCCGTCTGCAGCGTGCCCGTGTGCCTCTCCCACCATGGCTTCGTCCGGCTCCTCCAGCACCTCAAGCGGTACGTTTGCCCCGGTCCCTGTGGTCGGATCACATCTCAGAGGGATTTGCGGGTCCCCCCTCCCACCCGAGAACGGCTGGGACCCATCCGCCCAGGCCCCGGGGTCCGAGCGTCAGGCTTGTTGCCCAATTCG
>NW_017190926.1:0-11038 GCF_001704415.2 Capra hircus
GCTGTCTCTGCTATCATCAGGCGGGCGCGCAGGGCTCCTCCAGCAGGTCTTGCCTCAGGGGCTGCTTCCCCTGAGTTGAGGCTGTGGGCGGGAACCCAGACACGCAGGATAAGGCCCAACCACCTGCACATGTCTCTGCTGGGGAGGAGAGTGCTAGGGAACCTACGTCTCTCACACACTTTCTAGGCACCCACGGAGTCAGCCTCTGGGAGTGTGGGGATGCAAAACCCAGCCAGGGGCCCTTGGAACCTGGTGCTCTCCGTGCGGAGCTTTGTCTGGGCGGCCAAGGAACCGCTGAAGGAGCCCTGCTGTTGCCCTTCGCTTCCCTCTGACAGAGCTTTCACTGCTGGAGCCCTTGGCAGTGTGCAACCCACCAGCCCCTAAGCCCTCCTCAAGGACGCTTGGGACCTAAGTGCAAAGGCAAGGCAGGGGTAGAGCTGAAGCCAGGAAGGCGCCAGTGGCGTTTCCGAGCCTCACACAGCCTGCTCCTTCCTGGGGAGGGAGCCTTAAAGCAAGGCAAGTCTGCGCAAGGCTCGCCTATGGCAGAGCATCTTGGTGCCAGGAACTCTGCCAGATCGGGCCTCTGAACAGAGCTAGAGATCTGCCGTACTGGAGTCGCACTTAGCTTCGTGTAAGCAGGGATTTCAGCTTGACGGGGACTTGCTGCCTCCTCTTCCCCCGAGGAGGCTCGCTTCCCTGCTGGCTGTGCACTCGCCTATCAGGCGGGGGCGCAGGGCTCCTCCAGCAGGTCTTGCCTCAGGGGCTGCTTCCCCTGAGTTGGGGCTGTGGGCAGGAACCCAGACACGCAGGATCAGGCCCCAAACACCTGCACATGTCTCTGCTGGGGAGGAGAGTGCTAGGGAACCTACGTCTGTCATACACTTTCTGGGCACCCAAGGAATCAGCCTCCGTGTGTGCGGGGCTGAAAACCCCAGCCAGGGGCCTGGGAGCCTGGTGCTCTCCGTGTGGCGCTGAATCTGGGCGGCCAAGCAACCGCTGGAGGAGCCCTGCAGTTGCCCTTCCCTTCCCTCTGACAGAATTCTCACTGCTGGAGCCCTTGGCAGTGTGCAACCCACCAGCCCCTAAGCTCTCCTTAAGGAGGACTGGGACCTAAGTGCAAGGCAAGGCAGGATTGGAGCTGAGGCAAGAAAGGCGCCAGTGGCGACTCCCAGGCTCCTGCTGCCTGCTCCTTCCTGGAGAGGCAGCCTAAAAGCAAGGCAAGTCTGGGCAAGGCTAGCCCCCGGCAGAGCAGCCTCGCGCCAGGAACTCTGCCAGATCGGGGCTCTGAGCAGAGCTAGAGCTCTGCCGTACTGGAGGCGCACTTAGCTCCGTGCAAGCAGGGCTTTCAACTTGACGGGGCTGGGCTGCCTCCTCTTCCCCGAGGAGGCTCGCTTCCCTGCTGGCTGTGCACTCGCCTATCAGGCGGGGGCGCAGGGCTCCTCCAGCAGGTCTTGCCTCAGGGGCTGCTTCCCCTGAGTTGGGGCTGTGGGCAGGAACCAGACACGCAGGATCAGGCCCAACCACCTGCACATGTCTCTGCTGGGGAGGAGAGTGCTAGGGAACCTACGTCTGTCATACACTTTCTGGGCACCCAAGGAATCAGCCTCCGTGTGTGCGGGGCTGAAAACCCCAGCCAGGGCCCTGGGAGCCTGGTGCTCTCGGTGCGGCGCTGATTCTAGGCGGCCTAGAAACCGCTGGAGGAGCCCTGCAGTTGCCCTTCCCTTCCCTCTGACAGAGCTCTCACTGCTGAAGCCCTTGGCAGTGTGCAACCACCACCCCTAAGCCCTCCCAACACGCCTGGCACCTATGTGCAAAGGCAAGGCAGGATTGGAGCTGAGGCAAGGAAGGCACCAGTGGCGTCTCCCAGGCTCGCTCAGACAGCTCCTTCCTGGGGAGGGAGCCTAAAAGCAAGGCAAGTCTGGGCAAGGCGAGCCCCCGGCCGAGCAGCCTCGCGCCAGAAACTCTGCCAGATCGGGGCTCTGAGCAGAGCTAGAGCTCTGCCGTACTGGAGGCCCACTTAGCTCCGTGCAAGCAGGGCTTTCCTCTTGACTGGGCTCGGCTGCCTCCTCTTCTCCGAGGAGGCTCGCTACACTGCTGGCTGTGCTCTCGCCTATCAGGCGGGCGCGCAGGGCTCCTCCAGCAGGTCTTGCCTCAGGGGCTGCTTCCCCTGAGTTGAGGGCTGTGGGCGGGAACCCAGACACGCAGGATAAGGCCCCAACCACCTGCACATGTCTCTGCTGGGGAGGAGAGTGCTAGGGAACCTACGTCTCTCACACACTTTCTAGGCACCCACGGAGTCAGCCTCTGGGAGTGTGGGGATGCAAAACCCAGCCAGGGGCCCTTGGAACCTGGTGCTCTCCGTGCGGAGCTTTGTCTGGGCGGCCAAGGAACCGCTGAAGGAGCCCTGCTGTTGCCCTTCGCTTCCCTCTGACAGAGCTTTCACTGCTGGAGCCCTTGGCAGTGTGCAACCCACCAGCCCTAAGCCCTCCTCAAGGACGCTTGGGACCTAAGTGCAAAGGCAAGGCAGGGGTAGAGCTGAAGCCAGGAAGGCGCCAGTGGCGTTTCCGAGCCTCACACAGCCTGCTCCTTCCTGGGGAGGGAGCCTTAAAGCAAGGCAAGTCTGCGCAAGGCTCGCCTATGGCAGAGCATCTTGGTGCCAGGAACTCTGCCAGATCGGGCCTCTGAACAGAGCTAGAGATCTGCCGTACTGGAGTCGCACTTAGCTTCGTGTAAGCAGGGATTTCAGCTTGACGGGGACTTGCTGCCTCCTCTTCCCCCGAGGAGGCTCGCTTCCCTGCTGGCTGTGCACTCGCCTATCAGGCGGGGGCGCAGGGCTCCTCCAGCAGGTCTTGCCTCAGGGGCTGCTTCCCCTGAGTTGGGGCTGTGGGCAGGAACCCAGACACGCAGGATCAGGCCCCAAACACCTGCACATGTCTCTGCTGGGGAGGAGAGTGCTAGGGAACCTACGTCTGTCATACACTTTCTGGGCACCCAAGGAATCAGCCTCCGTGTGTGCGGGGCTGAAAACCCCAGCCAGGGGCCCTGGGAGCCTGGTGCTCTCCGTGTGGCGCTGAATCTGGGCGGCCAAGCAACCGCTGGAGGAGCCCTGCAGTTGCCCTTCCCTTCCCTCTGACAGAATTCTCACTGCTGGAGCCCTTGGCAGTGTGCAACCCACCAGCCCCTAAGCTCTCCTTAAGGAGGACTGGGACCTAAGTGCAAAGGCAAGGCAGGATTGGAGCTGAGGCAAGAAAGGCGCCAGTGGCGACTCCCAGGCTCCTGCTGCCTGCTCCTTCCTGGAGAGGCAGCCTAAAAGCAAGGCAAGTCTGGGCAAGGCTAGCCCCCGGCAGAGCAGCCTCGCGCCAGGAACTCTGCCAGATCGGGGCTCTGAGCAGAGCTAGAGCTCTGCCGTACTGGAGGCGCACTTAGCTCCGTGCAAGCAGGGCTTTCAACTTGACGGGGCTGGGCTGCCTCCTCTTCCCCCGAGGAGGCTCGCTTCCCTGCTGGCTGTGCACTCGCCTATCAGGCGGGGGCGCAGGGCTCCTCCAGCAGGTCTTGCCTCAGGGGCTGCTTCCCCTGAGTTGGGGCTGTGGGCAGGAACCCAGACACGCAGGATCAGGCCCCAACCACCTGCACATGTCTCTGCTGGGGAGGAGAGTGCTAGGGAACCTACGTCTGTCATACACTTTCTGGGCACCCAAGGAATCAGCCTCCGTGTGTGCGGGGCTGAAAACCCCAGCCAGGGGCCCTGGGAGCCTGGTGCTCTCGGTGCGGCGCTGATTCTAGGCGGCCTAGAACCGCTGGAGGAGCCCTGCAGTTGCCCTTCCCTTCCCTCTGACAGAGCTCTCACTGCTGAAGCCCTTGGCAGTGTGCAACCCACCACCCCTAAGCCTCCCAACCACGCCTGGCACCTATGTGCAAAGGCAAGGCAGGATTGGAGCTGAGGCAAGGAAGGCACCAGTGGCGTCTCCCAGGCTCGCTCAGACAGCTCCTTCCTGGGGAGGGAGCCTAAAAGCAAGGCAAGTCTGGGCAAGGCGAGCCCCCGGCCGAGCAGCCTCGCGCCAGAAACTCTGCCAGATCGGGGCTCTGAGCAGAGCTAGAGCTCTGCCGTACTGGAGGCCCACTTAGCTCCGTGCAAGCAGGGCTTTCCTCTTGACTGGGCTCGGCTGCCTCCTCTTCTCCCGAGGAGGCTCGCTACACTGCTGGCTGTGCTCTCGCCTATCAGGCGGCGCGCAGGGCTCCTCCAGCAGGTCTTGCCTCAGGGGCTGCTTCCCTGAGTTGAGGCTGTGGGCGGGAACCCAGACACGCAGGATAAGGCCCCAACCACCTGCACATGTCTCTGCTGGGGAGGAGAGTGCTAGGGAACCTACGTCTCTCACACACTTTCTAGGCACCCACGGAGTCAGCCTCTGGGAGTGTGGGGATGCAAAACCCAGCCAGGGGCCCTTGGAACCTGGTGCTCTCCGTGCGGAGCTTTGTCTGGGCGGCCAAGGAACCGCTGAAGGAGCCCTGCTGTTGCCCTTCGCTTCCTCTGACAGAGCTTTCACTGCTGGAGCCCTTGGCAGTGTGCAACCCCAGCCCCTAAGCCCTCCTCAAGGACGCTTGGGACCTAAGTGCAAAGGCAAGGCAGGGGTAGAGCTGAAGCCAGGAAGGCGCCAGTGGCGTTTCCGAGCCTCACACAGCCTGCTCCTTCCTGGGGAGGGAGCCTTAAAGCAAGGCAAGTCTGCGCAAGGCTCGCCTATGGCAGAGCATCTTGGTGCCAGGAACTCTGCCAGATCGGGCCTCTGAAGAGCTAGAGATCTGCCGTACTGGAGTCGCACTTAGCTTCGTGTAAGCAGGGATTTCAGCTTGACGGGGACTTGCTGCCTCCTCTTCCCCCGAGGAGGCTCGCTTCCCTGCTGGCTGTGCACTCGCCTATCAGGCGGGGCGCAGGGCTCCTCCAGCAGGTCTTGCCTCAGGGGCTGCTTCCCCTGAGTTGGGGCTGTGGGCAGGAACCCAGACACGCAGGATCAGGCCCCAAACACCTGCACATGTCTCTGCTGGGGAGGAGAGTGCTAGGGAACCTACGTCTGTCATACACTTTCTGGGCACCCAAGGAATCAGCCTCCGTGTGTGCGGGGCTGAAAACCCCAGCCAGGGGCCCTGGGAGCCTGGTGCTCTCGTGTGGCGCTGAATCTGGGCGCCAAGCAACCGCTGGAGGAGCCCTGCAGTTGCCCTTCCCTTCCCTCTGACAGAATTCTCACTGCTGGAGCCCTTGGCAGTGTGCAACCCACCAGCCCTAAGCTCTCCTTAAGGAGGACTGGGACCTAAGTGCAAAGGCAAGGCAGGATTGGAGCTGAGGCAAGAAAGGCGCCAGTGGCGACTCCCCAGGCTCCTGCTGCCTGCTCCTTCCTGGAGAGGCAGCCTAAAAGCAAGGCAAGTCTGGGCAAGGCTAGCCCCCGGCAGAGCAGCCTCGCGCCAGGAACTCTGCAGATCGGGGCTCTGAGCAGAGCTAGAGCTCTGCCGTACTGGAGGCGCACTTAGCTCCGTGCAAGCAGGGCTTTCAACTTGACGGGGCTGGGCTGCCTCCTCTTCCCCCCGAGGAGGCTCGCTTCCCTGCTGGCTGTGCACTCGCCTATCAGGCGGGGGCGCAGGGCTCCTCCAGCAGGTCTTGCCTCAGGGGCTGCTTCCCCTGAGTTGGGGCTGTGGGCAGGAACCCAGACACGCAGGATCAGGCCCCAACACCTGCACATGTCTCTGCTGGGGAGGAGAGTGCTAGGGAACCTACGTCTGTCATACACTTTCTGGGCACCCAAGGAATCAGCCTCCGTGTGTGCGGGGCTGAAAACCCAGCCAGGGGCCCTGGGAGCCTGGTGCTCTCGGTGCGGCGCTGATTCTAGGCGGCCTAGAACCGCTGGAGGAGCCCTGCAGTTGCCCTTCCCTTCCCTCTGACAGAGCTCTCACTGCTGAAGCCCTTGGCAGTGTGCAACCCACCACCCCTAAGCCTCCCAACGCCTGGCACCTATGTGCAAAGGCAAGGCAGGATTGGAGCTGAGGCAAGGAAGGCACCAGTGGCGTCTCCCAGGCTCGCTCAGACAGCTCCTTCCTGGGGAGGGAGCCTAAAAGCAAGGCAAGTCTGGGCAAGGCGAGCCCCCGGCCGAGCAGCCTCGCGCCAGAAACTCTGCCAGATCGGGGCTCTGAGCAGAGCTAGAGCTCTGCCGTACTGGAGGCCCACTTAGCTCCGTGCAAGCAGGGCTTTCCTCTTGACTGGGCTCGGCTGCCTCCTCTTCTCCCGAGGAGGCTCGCTACACTGCTGGCTGTGCTCTCGCCTATCAGGCGGGCGCGCAGGGCTCCTCCAGCAGGTCTTGCCTCAGGGGCTGCTTCCCCTGAGTTGAGGCTGTGGGCGGGAACCCAGACACGCAGGATAAGGCCCCAACCACCTGCACATGTCTCTGCTGGGGAGGAGAGTGCTAGGGAACCTACGTCTCTCACACACTTTCTAGGCACCCACGGAGTCAGCCTCTGGGAGTGTGGGGATGCAAAACCCAGCCAGGGGCCCTTGGAACCTGGTGCTCTCCGTGCGGAGCTTTGTCTGGGCGGCCAAGGAACCGCTGAAGGAGCCCTGCTGTTGCCCTTCGCTTCCCTCTGACAGAGCTTTCACTGCTGGAGCCCTTGGCAGTGTGCAACCCACCAGCCCCTAAGCCCTCCTCAAGGACGCTTGGGACCTAAGTGCAAAGGCAAGGCAGGGGTAGAGCTGAAGCCAGGAAGGCGCCAGTGGCGTTTCCGAGCCTCACACAGCCTGCTCCTTCCTGGGGAGGGAGCCTTAAAGCAAGGCAAGTCTGCGCAAGGCTCGCCTATGGCAGAGCATCTTGGTGCCAGGAACTCTGCCAGATCGGGCCTCTGAACAGAGCTAGAGATCTGCCGTACTGGAGTCGCACTTAGCTTCGTGTAAGCAGGGATTTCAGCTTGACGGGGACTTGCTGCCTCCTCTTCCCCCGAGGAGGCTCGCTTCCCTGCTGGCTGTGCACTCGCCTATCAGGCGGGGGCGCAGGGCTCCTCCAGCAGGTCTTGCCTCAGGGGCTGCTTCCCTGAGTTGGGGCTGTGGGCAGGAACCCAGACACGCAGGATCAGGCCCAAAACACTGCACATGTCTCTGCTGGGGAGGAGAGTGCTAGGGAACCTACGTCTGTCATACACTTTCTGGGCACCCAAGGAATCAGCCTCCGTGTGTGCGGGGCTGAAAACCCCAGCCAGGGGCCCTGGAGCCTGGTGCTCTCCGTGTGGGCGCTGAATCTGGGCGGCCAAGCAACCGCTGGAGGAGCCCTGCAGTTGCCCTTCCCTTCCCTCTGACAGAATTCTCACTGCTGGAGCCCTTGGCAGTGTGCAACCCACCAGCCCCTAAGCTCTCCTTAAGGAGGACTGGGACCTAAGTGCAAAGGCAAGGCAGGATTGGAGCTGAGGCAAGAAAGGCGCCAGTGGCGACTCCCAGGCTCCTGCTGCCTGCTCCTTCCTGGAGAGGCAGCCTAAAAGCAAGGCAAGTCTGGGCAAGGCTAGCCCCCGGCAGAGCAGCCTCGCGCCAGGAACTCTGCCAGATCGGGGCTCTGAGCAGAGCTAGAGCTCTGCCGTACTGGAGGCGCACTTAGCTCCGTGCAAGCAGGGCTTTCAACTTGACGGGGCTGGGCTGCCTCCTCTTCCCCCGAGGAGGCTCGCTTCCCTGCTGGCTGTGCACCCTATCAGGCGGGGGCGCAGGGCTCCTCCAGCAGGTCTTGCCTCAGGGGCTGCTTCCCCTGAGTTGGGGCTGTGGGCAGGAACCCAGACACGCAGGATCAGGCCCCAACACCTGCACATGTCTCTGCTGGGGAGGAGAGTGCTAGGGAACCTACGTCTGTCATACACTTTCTGGGCACCCAAGGAATCAGCCTCCGTGTGTGCGGGGCTGAAAACCGCCAGGGGCCCTGGGAGCCTGGTGCTCTCGGTGCGGCGCTGATTCTAGGCGGCCTAGAAACCGCTGGAGGAGCCCTGCAGTTGCCTTCCCTTCCCTCTGACAGAGCTCTCACTGCTGAAGCCCTTGGCAGTGTGCAACCACCACCCCTAAGCCCTCCCCAACCACGCCTGGCACCTATGTGCAAAGGCAAGGCAGGATTGGAGCTGAGGCAAGGAAGGCACCAGTGGCGTCTCCCAGGCTCGCTCAGACAGCTCCTTCCTGGGGAGGAGCCTAAAAGCAAGGCAAGTCTGGGCAAGGCGAGCCCCGGCCGAGCAGCCTCGCGCCAGAAACTCTGCCAGATCGGGGCTCTGAGCAGAGCTAGAGCTCTGCCGTACTGGAGGCCCACTTAGCTCCGTGCAAGCAGGGCTTTCCTCTTGACTGGGCTCGGCTGCCTCCTCTTTCTCCGAGGAGGCTCGCTACACTGCTGGCTGTGCTCTCGCCTATCAGGCGGGCGCGCAGGGCTCCTCCAGCAGGTCTTGCCTCAGGGGCTGCTTCCCCTGAGTTGAGGCTGTGGGCGGAACCCAGACACGCAGGATAAGGCCCCAACCACCTGCACATGTCTCTGCTGGGGAGGAGAGTGCTAGGGAACCTACGTCTCTCACACACTTTCTAGGCACCCACGGAGTCAGCCTCTGGGAGTGTGGGGATGCAAAACCCAGCCAGGGGCCCTTGGAACCTGGTGCTCTCCGTGCGGAGCTTTGTCTGGGCGGCCAAGGAACCGCTGAAGGAGCCCTGCTGTTGCCCTTCGCTTCCCTCTGACAGAGCTTTCACTGCTGGAGCCCTTGGCAGTGTGCAACCCACCAGCCCTAAGCCCTCCTCAAGGACGCTTGGGACCTAAGTGCAAAGGCAAGGCAGGGGTAGAGCTGAAGCCAGGAAGGCGCCAGTGGCGTTTCCGAGCCTCACACAGCCTGCTCCTTCCTGGGGAGGGAGCCTTAAAGCAAGGCAAGTCTGCGCAAGGCTCGCCTATGGCAGAGCATCTTGGTGCCAGGAACTCTGCCAGATCGGGCCTCTGAACAGAGCTAGAGATCTGCCGTACTGGAGTCGCACTTAGCTTCGTGTAAGCAGGGATTTCAGCTTGACGGGGACTTGCTGCCTCCTCTTCCCCCGAGGAGGCTCGCTTCCCTGCTGGCTGTGCACTCGCCTATCAGGCGGGGGCGCAGGGCTCCTCCAGCAGGTCTTGCCTCAGGGGCTGCTTCCCCTGAGTTGGGGCTGTGGGCAGGAACCCAGACACGCAGGATCAGGCCCCAAACACCTGCACATGTCTCTGCTGGGGAGGAGAGTGCTAGGGAACCTACGTCTGTCATACACTTTCTGGGCACCCAAGGAATCAGCCTCCGTGTGTGCGGGGCTGAAAACCCCAGCCAGGGGCCTGGGAGCCTGGTGCTCTCCGTGTGGCGCTGAATCTGGGCGGCCAAGCAACCGCTGGAGGAGCCCTGCAGTTGCCCTTCCCTTCCCTCTGACAGAATTCTCACTGCTGGAGCCCTTGGCAGTGTGCAACCCACCAGCCCCTAAGCTCTCCTTAAGGAGGACTGGGACCTAAGTGCAAAGGCAAGGCAGGATTGGAGCTGAGGCAAGAAAGGCGCAGTGGCGACTCCCAGGCTCCTGCTGCCTGCTCCTTCCTGGAGAGGAGCCTAAAAGCAAGGCAAGTCTGGGCAAGGCTAGCCCCGGCAGAGCAGCCTCGCGCCAGGAACTCTGCCAGATCGGGGCTCTGAGCAGAGCTAGAGCTCTGCCGTACTGGAGGCGCACTTAGCTCCGTGCAAGCAGGGCTTTCAACTTGACGGGGCTGGGCTGCCTCCTCTTCCCCGAGGAGGCTCGCTTCCTGCTGGCTGTGCACTCGCCTATCAGGCGGGGCGCAGGGCTCCTCCAGCAGGTCTTGCCTCAGGGGCTGCTTCCCCTGAGTTGGGGCTGTGGGCAGGAACCCAGACACGCAGGATCAGGCCCCAACCACCTGCACATGTCTCTGCTGGGGAGGAGAGTGCTAGGGAACCTACGTCTGTCATACACTTTCTGGGCACCCAAGGAATCAGCCTCTGTGTGTGGGGCTGAAAACCCAGCCAGGGGCCCTTGGAGCCTGGTGCTCTCCGTGCGGCGCTTTGTCTGGGCGGCCAGAACCGCTGGAGGAGCCCTGCAGTTGCCCTTCCTTCCCTCTGACAGAGCTTTCACTGCTGAGCCCTTGGCAGTGTGCAACCCACCACCCCTAAGCCTCCCAAGGACGCTTGGGACCTAAGTGCAAAGGCAAGGCAGGATTGGAGCTGAGCCAAGGAAGGCACCAGTGGCGTTTCCCAGGCTCGCACAGCCTGCTCCTTCCTGGGGAGGGAGCCTAAAGCAAGGCAAGTCTGGGCAAGGCGCCGGCAGAGCATCTTGGTGCGCCAGAACTCTGCCAGATCGGGCCTCTGAGCAGAGCTAGAGATCTGCCGTACTGGAGGCGCACTTAGCTCGTGCAAGCAGGGCTTTCAGCTTGACTGGGCTCGGCTGCCTCCTCTTCCCCGAGGAGGCTCGCTACCCTGCTGGCTGTGCTCTCGCCTATCAGGCGGGGGCGCAGGGCTCCTCCAGCAGGTCTTGCCTCAGGGGCTGCTTCCCCTGAGTTGGGGCTGTGGGGGAACCCAGACACGCAGGATAGGCCCCAACCACCTGCACATGTCTCTGCTGGGGAGGAGAGTGCTAGGGAACCTACGTCTGTCATACACTTTCTAGGCACCCACGGAGTCAGCCTCTGGTGTGTGGGGATGAAAACCCCAGCCAGGGGCCCTGGAACCTGGTGCTCTCCGTGCGGCTTTGTCTGGGCGGCCAAGGAACCGCTGAGGAGCCCTGCTGTTGCCCTTCCTTCCCTCTGACAGAGCTTTCACTGCTGGAGCCCTTGGCAGTGTGCAACCCACCAGCCCTAAGCCCTCCTCAAGGAGCTTGGGACCTAAGTGCAAAGGCAAGGCAGGGGAGCTGAGGCCAGGAAGGCGCCAGTGGCGTTCCGAGGCTCCTCGCCTGCTCCTTCCTGGGGAGGGAGCCTTAAAGCAAGGCAAGTCTGGGCAAGGCCGCCTAGCAGGCCTCGGTGCAGGAACTCTGCCAGATCGGGCTCTGGCAGAG
>NW_017190927.1:0-11037 GCF_001704415.2 Capra hircus
GAGAGTCCCCGGCCACATCAGAGGGCCCCCGATTCCGTCTCCTAAAACGCGAGAGGTGGGATCCTTTCCCTGCGTGGTCGGGAAAGAATTCCCGGCGGTCGCAACTCAAGAGGAGGCGCTCACACAGAAAGGCGAGGGGAACTCAGGGTCGTGCCACCATTCCCAGAGTCCCCAGATGTCTCAGTCCATTCCAGGGAAACCTGTTTTCCCTGCACTGCCTCCACTTTCAAGCCGAGGATCGACTCACACCACGGTGGCACGTGGGACAGCCCTGTGGGAAAGCCTCGTGGGAAAAGCATCGCGGGAAAGCCTTGAGGGAAAGCCACAGATCTTTGATCCTCGCGAAGGGAAGCGTGACACTGCTGCTACAGCTCGGGAGGGAAAGCTCACTTGCATGTCCCACTCAAGACGACGACTAACTCCCCTGGGAGACTTCCAGAAGTACCCCAAGATCCATGTCAGCAGTGGCAGAGGAATGCTCAGGTTCCGGCACCGCTCCACACAAGTTCTTAGGCACCGGCATAGACGGGAGAGGAATCCTGAGAGGCCCCCCGAGCAACTCGCATGGGGACTGGCCTTTCCTGAGGCCACTAGAGCGGGTCCCTGAGGTCCACGTCTTAAGTCAAGAGCACCTGCTGCAACTCGAGAAAATCCAGGAGGTTCTCCCCTTCAAGCGAGATGAGGCCCATTTTCGCTGAGGTGTCTCGAGGCTAATCACACCTAACCTCTGGAACTTCCAAAGGGTCCTTCACAACCTTGCTGCAACTCAAGAAGTTCCCGACATACCCATCTCCACTCGAGAGGAAGCACGAGAGTCCCGGCCACATCCAGAGGAGCCCCGTTTCTGCCTCCTAGCTCGAGAGGAGGGATCCTTTCCCTGCCTGGTCGGGAAAGAATTCCCGGCGTTCCGTCGCATCTCAAGAGGAGGCTCTCCACAGGAAAGGCGAGAGGAACTCCAAGGTCGTGCCACCATCCCAGAGACAATCAGATGTCTCAGTCCCTTCCAGGGAAACCTATTTCCCTGCACTGCCGACTTTCAAGCGGGGATCGACTCACATGAAGGGGCACCTGGGACAGCCCTGTGGAAAGCCTCGTGGGAAAGCCTCGAGGGAAAGCCACAGATCCCTTGATCCACGCGAAGTGAAGGTGACACTGCTGCTACAGATCGGGAGGAAATCGCCACGTGCATGCCCCACTCGAGACGAGGACTGACTCCAGGGGAGACTCCAGAAGTTTCCCAAGATCCATGTCAGCACTGGAGAGGAATCCTCAGGTTCCGGCACCGACTCCACACAAGGTCTTAGGCCCCGGCATCGACGGGAGAGGAATCCCGAGAGGCCCCGAACAAATCGCATGGGACTGGCCTTTCCTGAGCCACCAGAGCGGGTCCTGTTGTCCCCATCATAAGTCGAGAGCACCTGCCCCAAGTCGAGAAAATCCAGGAGGTTCTCTCCCTCCAAGCGAAGATGAGGCCCATTTCCGCTGAGGAGTCTCGAGGCTAATCACACCTAACATCTGGAAATTCCAAAGGTCCTTCACACCTTGCTGCAACTCAAAGAAGATCCCCATACCGTCTCCACTCGAGAGGAAGCACGAGAGTCCCACCCACATCCAGAGGAGCCCCGTTTCCGTTTCCTAGCTCGAGAGGAGGTATCTTTCCCTGCGTGGTCGGTCAAGTATTCCCGGAGTTCCCGTCTCATCTCAAGAGAAGGCGCTCTCCACAGGAAAGGCGAGAGGAACTCCAGGCGTGCCACCATTCCCAGATTCCCCCCAGATGTCTCAGTCCATTCCAGGAAACCTGTTTTCCTGCACTGCCTCGACTTTCAAGCCTGAGGATCGATTCACACACGGTGGCACTGGGACAGCCCTGCGGGAAAGCCTCGTGGAAAGCCTCGAGGGAAAGCCACAGATCCCTTGATCCTCGCGAAGGGAAGCGTGAACTGCTGCTACAGCTCGGGAGGAAAGCGCACGTGCAAGCCCCCACTCGTGACGAGGACTGACTCCACTGGGGAGACTCCAGAATTACACCAAGATCCATGTCAGCACTGGAGAGGAATCCTCAGGTTCCGCACCGATCCACACAAGATCATAGGCCCTGGCATCAACGGGAGAGGAATCCCGGGAGGCCCATGAGCAACTCCCATGGGGACTGGCCTTTCCTGAGGCCACCAGAGAGGGTCCCTGAGGTCCCCTTCGTAAGTCGAGAGCACATGCCGCAACTCGAGAAAATCCAGGAGGTTCTCCCCTCCAGGCGAGATGAGGCCCATTTCCGCCTAGGCGCCTCGAGGCTATTCACACCTAAACTCTGGAACTTCCAAAGGGTCCTTCACACCCTTGCTGCAACTCAAGAAGTTCCCCGACATTCCGTCTCCACTCGAGAGGAAGCACGAGAGTCCCGGCCACATCCAGAGGAGCCCCGTTTCCATCTCCTAGCTAGAGAGGAGGGATCCTTTCCCTGCGAGGTCGGGAAAGTATTCCCGGCGTTCCGTTCCATCTCAAGAGAAGGCGCTCTCCACAGGAAAGGCGAGAGGAACTCCAGGGTCGTGCCACCATTCCCAGAGTCAACCAGATGTCTCCGTCCATTCCAGGGAAATCTGTTTTCCCTGCACTGCCTCGACTTTCAAGCCGAGGATCGACTCTCACCACGGTGGCACGTGGGACAGCCCTGTGGGAAAGCCTCGTGGGAAAGCCTCTTTGGGAAGCCTCGTGGGAATGCCTCGAGGGAAAGCCACAGATCCCTTGATCCATGCGAAGGGAAGCGCGACACTGCTGCTACAGCTCAGGAGGAAAGCGCACGTGCATGCCCCCACTCGAGACGAGGACTGACTCCCCTGGGGAGACTCCAGAAGTACCCCAAGATCCATGTCTGCACTGCACAGGAATCCTCAGTTTCCGGCACTGACTCCACACAAGGTCTTAGGCCCCAGCATCGACGGGAGAGGAGTCCCGAGAGGCCCCCATGCAACTCGCATGGGGACTGGCCTTTCCTGAGGCCACCAGAGAGGGTCCCTGTCGTCCCCGTCGTAAGACGAGAGCAGCCGCAACTCGAGAAAATCCAGGAGGTTCTCCCCTCCAGGCGAGATGAGGCCCATTTCCGCTGAGGCGTCTCAAGGGTGTTCACACCTAACCTCTGGAACTTCCAAAGGGTCCTTCACACCCTTGCTGCAACTCAAGAAGTTCCCTGACATACCGTCTCCACTCGAGAGGAAGCACGAGAATCTCGCCCACATCCAGAGGAGCGCCGTTTCCGCCTCCTAGCTCGAGAGGAGGGATCCGTTCACTGCGTGCTCGGGAAAGAATTGCCGGCTTTTCCGTCGCATCTCAAGAGGAGGCGCTCTCCACAGGAAAGGCGAGAGGAACTCCAGGGTCGTTCCACCATTCCCAGAGTCCCCCAGGTGTCTCAGTCCATTCCAGGGAATACTTTTTTCCCTGCACTGCCTCGACTTTCAAACCGAGGATCGACTCACACCACGGTGGCACGTGGGAGAGCTCTGTGTGAAAGCCTCTTGGGAAAGCCTCGTGGGAAAGCCTCAAGGGAAAGCCCCTGGTCCCTTGATCCACGCGAAGGGAAGGGTGACAGTGCTGCTACAGCTCGGAAGGAAAGCGCACGTGCATGCCGCCACTCGAGACGACGAGTGACTCCCCTGGGGAGACTCCGGCAGTACCCCAAGATCCATGTCAGCACTGGAGAGGAATCCTCAGGTTCCGGCACCGAGTCCACACAAGGTCTTAGGCCCCGGCATCGACGGGAGAAGAATCCCGAGAGGCCCCGGAGCAACTGGCCTGGGGACTGGCCTTTCCTGAGGCCACCAGAGCGGGTCCCTGAGGTCCCCGTGGTAAGTCGAGAGCACCGGCCGTAACTCTTGAAAATCCAGGAGGTTCTCCCCTCCAGGCGAGATGAGGCCCTTTTCGGATGAGGCTCCTCGAGGCTAATCACACCTAAACGCTGGAATTTCCCAAGGATCCTTAACACCCTTGCTGCAACGCAAGAAGTTCCCCGACATACCCGACTCCATTCGAGAAGAAGGCCGAGAGTCCCGCCCACATCCAGAGGAGCCCCGTTTCCGCCTCATAGCTCTAGAGGAGTGATCTTTCCCTGCGTGGTCTGAAAGAATTCCCGGCGTTCTTGTCGCATCTCAAGAGGAGGCGCTCACCACTTGAAACGCGAGAAGAACTCCAGGTTACGTGCCACCGTTCCCACACTCCCCCAGATGTCTCATTCCATTCCACGGAAACCAGTTTTCCCTGCACTGCCTCGACTTCCAAGCTGAGGATAGACTCACACTACGGTGGCATGTGGGACAGCCCTTTGGGAAAGCCTGGTGGGAAAGTCTCCTGGGAAGCCTCGAGGGAAAGCCACAGATCCCATGATCCACGCGAAGGGAAGCGAGACACTGCTGCTACAGCTCAGGAGGAAAACACACGTGCATGTCCCCTCTCGCGACGAGGAATGACTCCCCTGGGGGACACCAGAAGAACCCAAGATCCATATCAGCACTGGAGAGGAATCCTCAGGTTGCCGGACACTGACTCCACACAAGGCCTTAGGCCCCAAGCATCGAAGGGAGAGAAATCCCTAGAGGCCCCTGAGCAACTCGCAATGGGACTGGCCTTTCCTGAGGCCACCAGAGTGGGTCCCTGAGGTCCCAGTCGTAAGTCGAGAGCACCTGCCGCAACTCGAGAAAATCCAGGAGGTTCTCCCTTCCAGGCGAGAAGAGTCTCATTTCCGCTGAGGTTTCTCGAGGGCTAATCACACCTTACCTCTGGAACTTCCAAAGGGTCCTTCACACCCTTGCTGCAACTCAAGAAGTTCCCCCGACATGCCCGTCGCCACTCGACAGGAAGCACGAGAATCCCACCCACACCCAGAGGAGCCCTGTTTCCGCGTCCTAGCTCGAGAGGTGGGATCCTTTCCCTGCGTGGTCGGGATAGAATACCCGGTGTTCCCGTCACATCTCAAGAGGAGGCGCTCTCCACAGGAAAGGCGAGAGGAACTCCAGGGTCGTGCCACCATTCCCAGAGTCCCCTGGATGTCTCAGTCCATTCCAGGGAAACCTTTTTTCCCTGCACTGGCCTCGACTTTCAAGCCGAGGATCGACTCACACCACGGTGGCACGTGGGACAGCCCTGAGGGAAAGCCTCGTGGGAAAAGCCTCTTGGGAAAGCCACAGATCCCTTGATCCACGCGAAGGGAACCTTGACACTGCTACTACAGCTCGGGAGGAAAGCGCACGTGCATCGACCCCACTCGAGACAAGGACTGACTCCACTGGGGAGACTCCAGAAGTACCCCAAGATCCATGTCCAGCACTGGAGAAGAATCCTCAGGTTCCGGCACCGACTCAACACAAGGTCCTAGGCCCCGGCATCGACGGGGGAGGAAACCCGAGAGGCCCCCGAGCAACTCGCATGGGGACTGGCCTGTCCTGAGGCCACCAGAGCGGGTCCCTGAGGTCCCTGTCGTAAGTCAAGAGCACCCGCCGCAACTCGAGAAAATCCAGGAGGTTCTCCCCTCCAGGCGAGATGAGAGCCATTTCCGCTGAGGCGTCTCGAAGGCTAATCACACCTAAACTCTGGAACTTCCAAAGGGTCCTTCACACCCTTGCTGCAACTCAAGAAATTCCCCGACATACCCGTCTCCACCCAAGAGGAAGCACGAGAGTCCCGCCCACATCCAGAGGAGCCCCCTTCTGCCTCCTAGCTCGAGGGAAGGATCCATTCCCTGTGTGCTCGTGAAAAAATTTCCGGCATTCGCCTCGCATCTCAAGAGGCGTCAGCTCTCCACAAGTAAAGGCAAGCGGAACTTCAGGGTCGTGCCACCATTACCAGAGTCCTCCAGATGTCTCAGTCCATTCCAGGGAAACCTGTTTCCCTAGCACTGCTTCGCTTTCAAGCCGAGGATCGACTCACACCACGGTGGCACGTGGGACAGCCCTGTGGGAAAGCCTCGTGGGAAAACCTCCTGGAAAGCCTCGAGGGAAAGCCACAGATCCCTTGATCCACGCGAAGGTTAGCGTGACACTGCTGCTACAGCTCGGGAGGAAAGAGCACGTGCATGCCCCCACTTGAGACTCGGACTGACTCCCCTGGGGAGACTGCAGAAGTACCCCAAGATCCATGTCAGCGCTGGAGAGGAATCCTCAGGTTTCGGAACCGACTCCACACAAGGTCTTAGGCCCTGGGCATCGACGGGAGAAGAAACCCGAGAGGCCCCCGAGCAACTCGAAAGGGGACTGGCCTTTCCTGAGGCAACCAGAGCGGGTCGCTGAGGTCCCCGTCGTAAGTCGAGAGCACCTGCCGCAACTCGAGAAAATCCAGGAGGTTCTCCCGTCCAGGCGAGATGAGGCCCATTTTCGCTGAGGCGTCTCGAGGCTAATCACACCTAACCTCTGGAACTTCCAAGGGTCCTTCACACCCTTGCTGCAACTCAAGAAGTTCCCCGACATACCCGACTCCACTCGAGAGGAAGCATGAGTGTCCCGCCCACATCCAGAGGAGCCCCGTTTCCGCCTCCTAGCTCGAGAGGAGGGATCCTTTCCCTGCGTGGTCGGGAAAGAATTCCCGGCGTTCCCGTCGCATCTCAAGTGGAGGCGCTCTTCACAGGAAAGGCGAGAGGAACTCCAGTGTCGTTCCACATTCCCAGAGTCCCCCAGATGTCTCAGTCCATTCCAGGGAAACCTGTTTTCCCTGCACTGCCTCGACTTTCAAGCCGAGGATCGACTCACACCACGATGGCACGTGGGACAGCCTGTGGGAAAGCCTCGAGGGAAAGCCCCTGATCCCTTGATGCTCGCGAAGGGAAGGGTGACACTGCTGCTACAGCTCGGGAGGAAAGCGCACGTGCATGCCCCCACTCGAGACGAGGACTGACTCCCCTGGGGAGACTCCAGAAGTACCCCAAGATCCATATCAGCACTGGATTGGAATCCTCGGTTTCCGGCACCGATTCCACACAAGACCTTAGGCCCGGGCATCGACGGGAGAGGAATCCTGAGAGGCCCCCAAGCAACTCGAATGGGGACTGGCCTTTCCTCATCCACTAGAGCTGGTCCCTGAGGTCCCCTTCGTAAGTCGAGAGCACCTGCCGCAACTCGAGAAAATCCAGGAGGTTCTCCCATCCAGGCGAGATGAGGCCCATTTTCGCTGAGGCGTCTCGAGGCTAATCACACCTACCTCTGGAACTTACAAAGGGTCCTTCACACCCTTGCTGCAACTCAAGAAGTTCCCGCGACATAACCGTCTCCACTCGAGTGGAAGCACGATAGTCCCGCCCACATCCAGAGGAGCCCCGTTTCCGCCTCCTAGCTCGAGAGGAGGGATCCTTTCCCTGCGTGGTCGGGAAAGAATTCTCGGCATTTCCGTCGCATCTCAAGAGGAGGCGCTCTCCACAGGAAAGGCGAGAGGAACTCCAGGGTCGTGCCACCAATCCCAGAGTCCTCGAGATGTCTCAGTCCATTCCAGGGAAACTTGTTTTCCCAGCACTGCGTTGACTTTCAAGCCGAGGATCGACTCACACCACGGTGGCACGTGGAACAGCCCCTGTGGGAAAGCCTTGTGGGAAAGCCTCGTGGGAAAACCTCGTGGGAAAGCCTCGTGGGAAAGCCTCGAGAGAAAGCCACAGAATCCCTTGATCCACGCGAAGGGAAGCGTGACACTGCTGCTACAGCTCGGGAGGAAAGCGCACGTGCATGCCCCCCCTCGAGACGAGGACTGACTCCCCTGGGGAGACTCCAGAAGCACCGCCAAGATCCATGTCAGCACTGGAGAGGAATCCTCAGGTTCCGGCACCGACTCCACACAAGATCATAGGTCCCGGAATTGACGGGGAGAGGAATCCTGAGAGGCCCCTGAGCAACTCGCATGGGGACTGTCCTTTCCTGAGGCCACCAGAGCGGGTCCCTGAGGTCCCCGTCGTAAGTCGAGAGCACCTGTCACAACTCCAGAAAATACAGGAGGTTCTCCCTCTACAGGCGAGATGAGGCCCATTTCCGCTGAGGCGTCTCCAGGCTAATCACTTCTGACATCTGGAACTTCCAAAGGGTCTTTCACACCCTTGCTGCACCTCAAGAAGTTCCCCGACATACCCGTCTCCACTTGAGAGGAAGCACGAGAGTCCCGGCCACATCCCAGAGGAGCCCCGATTCCGTCTCCTAACGCGAGAGGTGGGATCCTTTCCCTGCGTGGTCGGGAAAGAATTCCCGGCGTTCCCGTCGCATCTCAAGAGGAGGCGATCTCCCACAGGAAAGGCGAGAGGAACTCCAGGGTCGTGCCACCATTCCCAGAGTCAACCAAATGTCTCCGTCCATTCCAGGGAAACCTGTTTACCCTGCACTGCCTCGACTTTTCAAACCGAGGATCGACTCACACCACGGTGGCACGTGGGACAGCCCTGTGGGAAAGCCTCGTGGGAAAGCCTCGTGGGAAAGCCTCGAGGGAAAGGCACAGATCGCTTGATCCCACGCGAAGGGAAGGGTGACACTGCTGCTACAGCTCGGGAGGAAAGCGCACGTGCGTGCCCCCCACTCGAGACGAGGACTGGACTCCCCTGGGGAGACACCAGAAGTACCCCAAGATTCCACGTAAGCACTGGGAGAGGAATCCTCAGGTTCCAGCACCCACTCCACACAATATCTTAGGCCCCTGCATCGACGGGAGAAGAATCCCGAGAGGCCCCGAGCATCTCGCATGGGGACTGGCCTTTCCTGAGCCACCAGAGCGGGTCCCTGAGGTCCCCGTCGTAAGTCGAGAGCACCTGCCGCAACTCGAGAAAATACAGGAGGTTCTCCCCTCCAGGCGAGATGAGGCCCATTTCCGCTGAGGCGTCTCGAGGTTAATCAGTTTTAACATCTGGAACTTCCAAAGGGTCTTCACACCCTTGCTGCAACTCAAGAAGTTCCCCGACATAACCGTCTCCACTTGAGAGGAAGCACGAGAGTCCCGGCCACATCCAGAGGAGCCCTGTTTCCGCCTCCTAGCTTGAGAGGAGGGATCCTTTCCCTGCGTGTCGGGAAAGAATTCCCGGCGTTCCCGTCGCCATCTCAAGAGGAGGCGCTCGTCCACAGGAAAGGCGAGAGGAACTCCAGGATCGTGCCACATTCCCAGAGTCCCCCCGATGTCTCAGTTCATTCCAGGGAAACCTGTTTTCTCAGCACTGCGTCGACTTTCAAGCCGAGGATCGACTCACACCACGGTGGCACGTGGGATAGCCCTGTGGGAAAGCCTCGTGGGAAAGCCTCGATGGAAAGCATCGAGGGAAAGCCCCTGATCCCTTGGTCCACGCGAAGAGAAGCGTGACATTGCTGCTACAGCTCGGGAGGAAAGCGCACGTACTTGCCCCCACTCGAGACGAGGACTGACTCCACTGGGGCGACTCCAGAAGTACCCCCAGATTCATGTCAGCTCTGGAGAGGAATCCTAAGGTTCCGGCACCGGCTCCACACAAGATCTTAGGCCCCGGCATAGACGGGAGAGGAATCCCGAGAGGCCCCCGAGCAACTCCCATGGGGACTGGCCTTTCCTGAGGCCACCAGAGCGGGTCCTGAGGTCCCCGTCGTAAGTCGAGAGCACCTGCCGCAACTCGAGAACATCCAGGAGGTTCTCCCCTCCAGGAGAGATGAGGCCCATTTCAGCTGAGGCAACTAGGGGGTAATAACACTTTAACTCTGGAACTTCCAAAGGGTCTTTCACACCCTTGCTGCAACTTAAGAAGTTCCCCGACATAACCGTCTCCACTCGAGAGGAAGCACGAGAGTCCCGCCGACATCCAGAGGAGCCCCCGTTTCCCGCCTCCTAGATCCAGAGGAGGGATCCTTTCCCTGCGTGGTCGGGAAAGAATTCCCGGCGTTCCCCGTCGCATCTCAAGTGGAGGCGCTCTCCACAGGAAAGGCGAGAGGAACTCCCGGGTCGTGCCACCAATCCCAGAGTCCTCCAGATGTCTCAGTCCATTCCAGGGAAACCTGTTTTCCCAGCACTGCGTCGACTTTCAGGCCGAGGATCGACTCACACCACGGTGGCACGTGGGACAGCCCTGTGGGAAAGACTCGTGGGAAAGCCTCGAGGGAATGCCACAGATCCCTTTTTCCACGCGAAGGGAAGCGTGAAACTGCTGCTACAGCTCGGGCGGAAATCGCACGTGCATGCTCCCACTCGAGACGAGGACTGACTCCGCTCGGAAGACTTCAGAAGTACCCCAAGATCCATGTCAGCACTGTAGAGGAAACCTCAGGTCTGGCACCGGACTCCACACATGGTCTTAGGCCCCGATATCGACGGGAGCGGTATCCCGTGAGGCCCCGAGCAACTAGCATGGGGACTGGCCTTTCCTGAGGCCACCAGAGCGGGTCCCTGAGGTCCCCGTCGTAAGTCGAGAGCACCTGCCGAAACTCAAGAAAATCCAGGAGGTTCTCCCTTCCAGGCCGAGATGAGGGCCCATTTCCGCGGAGGCGTCTCGAGGCTAAGCACACCTAACTTCTGGAACTTCCAAGGGGTCCTTCACACCCTTGCTGCAACTCAAGAAGTTCCCCGACATACCCGTCTCCACTCAAAGAGGAAACACGAGAGTCCCCGCCCACATCCAGAGGAGCCCCTTTCTGCCTCGAGAGGGAAGATCCATTCACTGTGTGCTCGTGAAAAGAATTCCCGGCCTTCCCGTCACATCTCAAGAGGCGGCACTCTCCACAAAGGCAAGCGGAACTCCAGGTCGTGCCACCATTACCAGAGTCCTCCAGATGTCTCAGTCCATTCCAGGGAAACCTGTTTCCTGCACTGCTTCGTTTTCAAGCCGAGGATCGACTCACACTACGGTGGCAAGTGGGACAGCCCTGGGAAAACCTCCTGGAAAGCCTCGAGGGAAAGCCACAGATCCCTTGATCCACGAGAAGGGTAGCGTGACACTGATGCTACAGCTTGGAGGAAAGCGCACGTGCATCCCCCCACTTGAGACTCGGACTGACTTCCCTGGGGAGACTGCAGAAGTACCCAAGATCCATGTCAGCGCTGGAGAGGAATCCTCAGGTTTCGGCACCGAGGCCCTCAAGG
>NW_017190928.1:0-11036 GCF_001704415.2 Capra hircus
GGGGGGAGCCAGAGTCCCAAGAAACCAGGCTGAGAGACTAGTTCGAGAAGCTGGTCGAGAAACTGGCCCCCGGCCCCTGGCCTCCTCCTTTATTGTTCAGAAGGCCTTTTATACTTTTGATAAAACATGGAGATCAATGGATAACACAAAATTATGTAGTGTTCGCAACCCAGATTCTTTCTGTATATCATTTTGTATACTAAAGGTCTCAGGTGATTTACATTATCTTCTGGCCAAGAGGCTTGTTAACACTTTTTGGCTCTCTTCCTTAATGAATGTTAATTTTGTTTCCCCTGAAGTGTTTTTCTTTAATCTGCATCTCCTTAAAGCATTAAAGTTACATCTCTATAGAACAAAGGTGCAGTGGGTTATAACAAAGAAGGTACTTAACTCAAAGATCTAATGTTGCTAATACCAGGTCTACTACTTGTTTTTCTATATACCAACTATATCTAATAATAAAGGATATGAAAATTTGGCAGCAAGCATTGACCCAAAAAATGAAACTTTTAATCAGTCCTATTCTAAAGATTTTGACTCCTCGGAAGCTCCTGCATTCCTAGGATGTTTTAAGCTTCCTGTGCCTCCTGCGGTCAGGAGGCCTCAAACAATCACAAGCGCAGCTGTACGAGTCCTACAGGCAGGCTAGAAAGCCATCAGAGGTTTTTTGGATTGAAACACTCTTTCAAATGCAGAAGACTAACGCCCTGAATTGACTTTTTCCAGAAAAGGTCAGAAGAGTGAAAAAGCAGAGCACAAAAACCGGCAGATTTTTTTGGGGTACATGATTAAAAATTTCCAGAGGGGTCCCTGAAGTCTGAGCATGCCTTGCGTATGTCAGCTTCCATCCTCATAACCTTGTCACGGGCGGGCTTCCTCACACTGGCTCCCGGCAGTCTTAGGCCCCGGCATCGACGGGAGAGGAATCCCGAGAGGCCCCCGAGCAACTCGCATGCGGACTGGCCTTTCCTGAGGCCAACAGAGTGGGTCCCTGAGGTCCCCGTCGTAAGTCGAGAGCACCTGCCGCAACACGAGAACATCCAGGAGGTTCTCCACTCCAGGCGAGATGAGGCCCATTTCCGCTGAGGCGTCTCGAGGCTAATCACACCTAACCTCTGGAACTTCCAAAGGGTCCTTCACACCCTTGCTGCAACTCAAGAAGTTCCCCGACATACCCGTCTCCACTCGAGAGGAAGCACGAGAGTCCCGCCCACATCCAGAGGAGCCCCCATTTCTGCCTCCTAACTCGAGAGGAGGGATCCTTTCCCTGCGTGGTCGGGAAATAATTTCCGGCGTTCCCGTCGCATCTCAAGAGGAGGCGCTCTCCACAGGAAAGGCGGGGAACTCCAAGGTCGTGCCACCATTCCCAGAGTCTCCCAGATATCTCAGTCCATTCCCGGGAAACCTGTTTTCCCTGCACTGCCTCGACTTTCAAGCCGAGGATCGACTCACACCACGGTGGCACGTGGGACAGCCCTGTGGGAAAGTCTCGTGGGAAAGCCTGGTGGGAAAGCCACGATGGAAAGCCACAGATCCCTTGATCCACGCGACGGGAAGCGTGACACTGCTGCTACAGCTCGGGAGGAAAGCGCACGTGCATGCCCCCACTCGAGACGAGGACTGACTCCCTGGGGAGACTCCAGAAGTACCCCAAGATCCATGTCAGCACTGGAGAGGAATCCTCAGGTTCTGGCCCCGACTCCACACAAGGTCTTAGGGCCCGGCATCGACGGGAGAGGAATCCCGAGAGGCCCCAAGCAACTCACAGGGGCACTGGCCGTTCCTGAGGCCACCAGAGCGGGTCCCTGAGGTCCCCATCATAAGTAAAGAGCACGTGCCGCAACTTGAGAAAATCCAGGAGGTTCTCCTTTCCAGGCGAGATGAGGCGCATTTCCGCTGAGGTGTCTCGAGGCTAATCACACCTAACCTCTGGAACTTCTAAAGGGTTCTTCACACCCTTGCTGCAACTCAAGAAGTTCCCCGACATACACTTCTGCACTCGAGAGGAAGCACGAGAGGCCCGCCCACATCCAGAGGAGCCCCGCTTCCACCTCATAGCTCGAGAGGAGGGATCCTTTCCCTGAGTGGTCGGGAATGAATTCCCGGACTTGCCATAGCAGCTCAAGAGGGGGCGCTCTCCACAGGAAAGGCGAGAGGAACTCCAGGGTCGTTCCACCATTCCCAGAGTCCCCCAGATGTCTCAGTTCACTCCAGGGAAACCTGTTTTCCCTGCACTGCCTCGACTTTCAAGTCGAGGATCGACTCACACCACGGTGGCACGTGGGACAGCCCTGTGGGAAAGCCTCGTGGGAAAGCCTCGTGGGAATGCCTCGAGGGAAAGCCACAGGTCCCTTGATCCACACGAAGGGAAGCATGACACTGCTGCTACAGCTCGGGAGGAAAGCGCACGTGCATGCCCCCACTCGAGACGAAGACTGACTCCCCTGGGGAGACTCCAGAAGTACCGCAGGATCCATGTCAGCACTGGAGAGGAATCCTCAGCTTCCGGCACCGCCTCCACACAAGGTCTTAGGGCCCGGAATCGTCGGGAGAGGAATCCCGAGAGGACCCCAAGCAACTCGCAGGGGACTGGCCTTTCCTGAGGCTGCCAGAGCGGGTCCCTGAGGTCCCCGTCTTAAGTCAAGAGCACCTGCCGCAACTCGAGAAAATTCAGGAGGTTCTCCCCTCCAGGCGAGATGAGGCCCATTTCAGCTGAGGCTTCTCGAGGCTAATCACACCTAACCTCTGGAACTTCCAAAGGGTCCTTCACACCCTTGCTGCAACTCAAGAAGTTCCCCGATATACCCGTCTCCACTGGAGAGGAAGCACGAGAGTCCCGCCCACATCCAGAGGAGCCCCGTTTCCGCCTCATAGCTGGAGAGGAGAGATCCTTTCCCTGCGTGGTCTGGAAAGAATTCCCGGCGTTCCCGTCGCATCTCAAGATGAGGTGCTCTCCACAGGAAAGGCGAGAGGAACTCCAGGGTCGTGCCACCATTCCCAGAGTCCCCCAGATGTCTCAGTCCATTCCAGGGAAACCTGTTTTCCCTGCACTGCCTCGACTTTCAAGCCGAGGATCGACTCACACCACGGTGGCACGTGGGACAGCCCTGTGGGAAAGCCTCGTGGGAAAGCATCATGGGAAAGCCTCGTGGGAAAGCCTCGAGGGAAAGCCACTGATCCCATGATCCACGCGACGGGAGGGTGACACTGCTGCTACAACGCGGGAGGAAAGCGCACGTGCATGCCCCCACTGAGAGGATGACTGACTCCCCTGGGGAGATTCCAGAAGTACCCTAAGATCCATGTCAGCACTGGAGAGGAATCCTCAGGTTCCAGCACCGACTCCACACAAGGTCTTAGGCCCTGGCATCGAAGGGAGAGGAATCCCAAGAGGCCCCCGAGCTACTCGCATGGGGACCGGCCTTTCCTGAGGCCACCAGAGTGGGTCCCTGAGGTCCCCGTCTTAAGTCGAGAGCACCTGCAGCAACTCGAGAACATCCAGGTGGTTCTCCCCTCCAGGCGAGATGAGGCCCATTTCCGTTGAGGCGTCTCGAGGCTAATCACACCTAACCTCTGGAACTTCCAAAGGGTCCTTCACACGCTTGCTGCAACTCAAGAAGTTCCCCGACATACCAGTCTCCACTCGAGAGGAAGCACGAGGGTCCCGCCCACATCCAGAGGAGCCTGGTTTCCACCTCGTAGCTTGAGATTAGGGATTCTTTTCCTGCTTCGTCTGGAAAGATTTCCCGGCTTTCCCGTCGCATCTCAAGAAGAGGCGCTCTCAATAGGAAAGGCGAGAGAAACCCCAGTGTCGTGCCACAATTCCAAGGGACCCCCATATGTCTCAGTCCATTCCAGAGGAACTTGTTTTCCCTGCACTGCCTCTTCTTTCACGCCGAGGATCCTCTCACTCCACCATGGCATGTCCCACGTGGGACAGCCCTGTGGGAAAGCCTCGTCGGAAAGCCTCGAGGGAAAGCCACAGATCCCTTGATCCCGCGCGACGGGAAGTGTGACACTGCTGCTACAGTTCGTGAGGAAAGCTCACGTGCATGCCCCACACGAGATGAGCACTGACTCCCCAGGAGAGACTCCAGAAGTACCCCAAGATCCATGTCAGCACTGGAGAGGAAACCTCAGGTTCCAGCCCCGACTCCACACAAGGTCTTAGGCCCCGACATCGACGGGAGAGGAATCCCGAAAGGCCGCCTTGCAACTCCCATGGGCACTGGCCTTTCCTGAGGCCACCAGAGCGGGTCCCTGTGGTCCCCGTCGTAACTCGAGAGACCCTGCCCAACTCTAGAAAATCCAGGAGGTTCTCCGCTCCAGGCGAGATGAGGCCCATTTCCTCTGAGGCGTCTAGAGTCTCATCACACCTAAACTCTGGAAATTCAAAAGGGTCCTTGCTGCAACTCAAGAAGTTCCCCGACATACCCGTCTCCACTCGAGAGGAAGCACGAGGGTCCCGCCCACATCCAGAGGAACCCCGTTTCCGCCTGGTAGCTCGAGATGAGGGATCCTATCCTTCTTAGTCAAGAAAGATTTTTCAGCGTTCCCGTGGCCTCTCAAGAGCAAGGGCTCTCAATAGGAAAGGCGAGAGGAACTCCAGGGTCGTGCCACCATTCCAAGAGTCCCCCAGATATCTCAGTCCATTTCAGAGGAACCTGTTTTCCCCACAATGCCTCGACTTTCACGCCGAGGATCCACTCACACCATGGTGGCACGTGGGACAGCCTTTGGGAAAGCCTCGTGGGAAAGCCACAGATCCCTTGATCCCCGCGAAGGGAAGCGTGACACATCTGCTACACTGTCCCTGAGGTCACGGTCGTATGTTGAGAGCACCTGCCGCAACTCGAGAAAATCCAGGAGGTTCTCTGCTCCAGTCGAGATGAGGCCCATTTTCTCTGTGGCGTCTCGAGAGTAATCACACCTAAACTCTGGAACTTCCAAGGGGTCCTACACACCCTTGCCACAACTCAGGAGGTTCCCCAATATACCCGTCTCCACTCCAGAGGAAGCACGAGGGTCCGGCCTCCTCCAGAGGAGCTCCGTTTCCGCCTCCAATCTCGAGATGAGGGATCCTTCCCTGCTTCCTCGGGAAAGAATTCCCAACGTTTCCGACGCATCTCAAGAGGAGGTGCGCTGCACAGGAAAGGCGAGAGGAACTCATGGGGTCGTGCCACCATTCCAAGTGCCCCCAGATGTCTCCGTCCATTCCAGAGGATCCTGTTTTCCCTGCACTGCTTCGACTTTCATGCCGAGGATCGGCTCACCCCACGGTGGCACGTGGGAGAGCCCTGTGGGAAAGCCTCGTGGGACAGCCTCGAGGGAAAGCCACAGATCCCTTGATCCACGCGACGGGAAGCGTGACACTGCTGCTACATCTCGGAGGAAAGCGCGCCGAGCATGCCCCCCTCGAGACGAGGACTGAATCCCCTGGGGAGACTCCAGAAGTACCCCAAGATTCATGTCAGCACTGGAGAGGTATCCTCAAGTTCTGACACTGACTCCACACAAGGTCTTAGGCCCAGGCATCGAAGGGAGAGGAATCCCAAGAGGCCCCTGAGCAACTCGCATGATGACTGGCCGTTCCTGAGGCCACCAGAGCTGGTCCCTGATGTCCCCGTTGTAAGTCGAGAGCACCTGCCGCAACTCGAGAAAATCCAGGAGGTTCTCCCCTCCAGGCGAGATGAGGCCCATTTCTCTGAGGCATCTCGAGGTTAATCACACCTAACCTCTGGAACTTCCAAAGGGTCCTTCACACCCTTGCTGCAACTCAAGAAGTTCCCCGACATACCCGTCTCCACTCGAGAGGAAGCAAGAGAGTCCCGCCCACATCCAGAGGAGACCCGTTTCCGCCTCCTAGATCCAGAGGAGCGATCCTTTCCCTGCGTGTTCGGGAAAGAATTCCCGGCGGTCCTGTCGTATCTCAAGAGGAGGCGCTCTCCACAGGAAAGGCGAGAGGAACTCCAGGGTCGTGCCACCATTTCCAGAGTCCCCCAGATGTCTCAGTCCACTCCAGGGAAACCTGTGTTACCTGCACTGCCTCGACTTTCAAGCCGAGGATCGACTCACACCACGGTGGCACGTGGGACAGCCCTGTGGGAAAGCCTCGTGGGAAAGCCTCGGGAATGCCTCGAGGGAAAGCCACAGATCCCTTGATCCACGCGAAGGGAAGCGTGACACTGCTGCTACAGCTCGGGAGAAAAGCACACGTGCATGGCCCCACTCGAAACGAGGACTGACCCCCCCTGGGGAGACTCCAGAAGTACCCCAGGATCCATATCAGCAATGGAGAGGAATCCTCAGGTTCCGGCACCGACTCCACACAAGGTCATAGGCCCCGGCATCGACGGGAGAGGAATCCCGAGAGGCCCCCGAGCAACTCGCATGGGGACTGGCCTTTCCTGAGGCCACCAGAGGGGTCCCTGAGGTCCCCGTCGTAAGTCGAGAGCACCGCCGCAACTCGAGAAAATCCAGGAGGTTCTCCCGTCCAGGCGAGATGAGGCCCATTTCCAATGTCTCGAGGCTAATCACACCTAACTTCTGGAACTTCCAAAGGGTCCTTCACATCCTTGCTGCAACTCAAGAAGTTTCCCGACATACACGTCTCCACTCAAGAGGAAGCACGAGAGCCCCGCCCACATCCAGAGGAGCCCCTTTTCCGCCTCATAGCTCGAGAGGAGGGATCCTTTCCCTGCGTGGTCGGGAATGAATTCCCAGACTTGCCATAGCAGCTCAAGAGGGGGCGCTCTTCACAGGAAAGGCGAGAGGAACTCCAGGGTCGTGCCACCATTCCCAGAGTCTCCCAGATGTCTCAGTCCATTCCAGGGAAACCTGTTTTCCTGGCACTGCCTCCACTTTCAAGCCGAGGGTTGACTCACACAACGGTGGCACGTGGATAGCCCTGTGGTAAAGCCTCGTGGGAAACCCTGGTGGGTAAGCCTCGAGGGAAAGCCACAGATCCCTTGATCCACGCGAAGGGAAGCATAACACTCCTGCTACATCTCGGGAGGAAAGCGCACAAGCATGCCCCCACTCGAGACGAGGACTGACTCCCCTGGGGAGACTCCAGAACTGCCCCAAGATTCATGTCAGCACTGGAGAGGTATCCTCAAGTTCTGACACTGACTCCACACAAGGTCTTAGGCCCAGGCATCGACGGGAGAGGAATCCCGAGAGGCCCTCTAGCAACCTGCATGGGGACTGGCCTTTCCTGAGGCCACCAGAGCGGGTCCCTGAGGTCCCCGTCTTAAGTCCAGAGCACCTGCCGCAACTCGAGAAAATCCAGGAGGTTCTCCCCTCCAGGCGAGATGAGGCCCATTTCAGCTGAGGCTTCTCGAGGCTAATCACACCTAACCTCTGGAACTTCCAAAGGGTCCTTCACACCCTTGCTGCAACTCAAGAAGTTCCCCGACATACCCGTCTCCACTCCAGGGGAAGCACGAGGGTCCCGCCCACATCCAGAGGAACCCCGTTTCCGCCTGGTAGCTCGAGATGAGGGATCCTATCCTATCCTGCTTAGTCAGGAAAGATTTTTCAGCGTTCCCGTGGCCTCTCAAGAGCAAGGGCTCTCAATAGGAAAGGAGAGAGGAACTCCAGGGTCGTGCCACCATTCCAAGAGTCCCCCAGATATCTCAGTCCATTTCAGAGGAACCTGTTTTCCCCTCAATGCCTCGACTTTCACGCCGAGGATCCACTCACACCATGGTGGCACGTGGGACAGCCCTGTGGGAAAGCCTCGTGGGAAAGCCACAGATCCCTTGATCCCCGCGACGGGAAGCGTGACACATCTGCTACACTGTCCCTGAGGTCACGGTCGTATGTCGAGAGCACCTGCCGCAACTCGAGAAAATCCAGGAGGTTCTCTGCGCCAGTCGAGATGAGGCCCATTTTATCTGCGGCGTCTCGAGAGTAATCACACCTAAACTCTGGAACTTCCAAAGGGTCCTACACACCCTTGCTACAACTCAGGAGGTTCCCTGATATACCCGTCTCCACTCCAGAGAAGCACGAGGGTCCGGCCTCCTCCAGAGGAGCTCCGTTTCCGCCTCCAAGCTCGAGATGAGGGATCCTTCCCTGCTTCCTCGGGAAAGAATTCCCGGCGTTCCCGTCGCATCTCAAGAGGAGGCCTCTCCACAGGAAAAGCGAGAGGAACTCCAGGGCCGTGCCAACATTCCCAGAGTCCCCCAGATGTATCAGTCCATTCCAGGAAACCTGTTTTCCCTGTACTGCCTGGACTTTCAAGCCGAGGATCGACTCACACCACGGTGGCACGTGGGAGAGCCCTGTGGGAAAGCCTCGTGGGACAGCCTCGAGGGAAAGCCACAGATCCCTTGATCCACGCGACGGGAAGCGTGACACTGCTGCTACAGCTCGGGAGGAAAGCACACGTGCATGCCCCCACTCGAGACGAGGACTGACTCCCCTGGGGAGACTCCAGAAGTACCCCAAGATGCATGTCAGCCCTGGAGAGGAATCCTCAGGTTCCGGCCCCGACTCCACACAAGGTCTTAGGCCCTGGCATCGACGGGAGAGGAACAGCGACAGGCCCTCTAGCAACTCGCATGGGGACTGGCCTTTCCTGAGGTTACCAGAGCGGGTCCATGAGGTCCCCGTCGTAAGTCAAGAGCACCTGCCGCAACTCGGTAAAATCCAGGAGGTTCTCCCCTGCAGGCGAGATGAGGCCCGTTTCCACTGAGGTGTCTCGAGGCTAATCACACTTGACCTCTGGAACTTCCAAAGAGTCTTTCACTGCCATGCTGCAACTCAAGAAGTTCCCCGGCATACCCGTCTCCACTCAAGAGGAAGCACGAGGGTCCCGGCCACATGCAGAGGAGCTCCGTTTCCGGCTCGTAGCTCGAGAGGACGGATCCTTTCCCTGCTTGGTCGGGAAAGAATTCCCGGCATTCCCATCGCATCTCAAGAGGAGGCGCTCTCCAAAGGAAAGGGGAGAGGAACTGCAGGGTCGTGCCACCATTCCAAGACTCCCCCAGATATCTCAGTCCGTTCCACAGGAACCTGTTTTCCCTGCACTGCCTCGGCTTTCACGCCGAGGATCGACTCACACCACCGTGACACGTGGGACAGCCCTGTGGGAAAGCCTCGTGGGAAAGACTCGAGGGAAAGCCACAGATCCCTTGGTCCACGCAAGGGGAAGCGTGACACTGCTGCTACAGCATGGGAGGAAAAGGCACGCTCATGCCCCCACTCGAGACGAGGCCTGACTCCTTTGTGGAGACTCCCGAAGTACCCAAAATCCATGTCAGCACTGGAGAGGAATCCTCAGCTTCCGGCCCCGAATCCACACAAGGTCTTAGGCCCCGGCATCGACGGGAGAGGAATCACGAGAGGCCCCCTAGCAACACGCATGATAACTGGCCTTTCCTGCGGCCGCCAGAGCGGGTCCCTGAATCCCCGTCGTAACTCGAGAGCACCTGCTGAAACTCGGGAATATCCAGGAGCCTCTCCATTCCAGGCGACATGAGGCCCATTTCTGCTGAGGCATCTCGAGACTAACCACACCTAACTTCCAAAGGGTCCTTCACACCCTTGCTGCAACTCAAGAAGTTCCCCGACATACCCGTTCCTCTTCACGTTCTGCCATAATGGTGGTGTCATCTGCATATCTAAGTTGATTGATATTTCTACCGGCAATCTTGATTCCAGCTTATGTATCTTCCATCCCAGCATTTTTCATGATGTACTCTGCATAGAAGTTAAATAAACAGGGTGACAATATACAGCCTTGACATACTCCTTTTCCTTTTTGGAACCAGTCTGTTGTTCCATGTCCTGCTCTAACTGTTGCTTCCTGACCTTCATCCAGATTTCTCAAGAGGCAGGTTAGGTGGTCTGGTATTCCCATCTCTTTCAGAATTGTGGCTAAAACAACAGTATAAGGACCTTTCCGATGTCAGGCCAAGGAATTGTGTTTCCAGTCATTGAGCCACACCTGATCACTGAGCACAAATTCATGAATCTGTTCCTCAAGGGGGAATGATATTCTTTTTTATACAAACTTAGTTACCTGATTTATTACCTTACCTAATTGTTCCATCTGCTGTGAAATCCCACCCCCTTACTTGTGGCAAATCTGCTAACACCTGCCTCACTGTGGGAGGGGTCTCCCATAGAAAATTTCATAAGGACAACAACTGTGGGAACGTGCGGTTACCCGTAATATGAGTAAGTCTGCCGGAAGCAAGCCCATCCATGTACAGTCAGTCTCTATGATCCATTTTGAAAGTGTCTCTTCAAGAGTTTGGTTGTTTCTTTCCACCATTCCAGAACACTGGGGCCTATATGCTGTATGTAATTTCCACTGATATTTAGAGCTTCACATACCTGTTAATTAACGCGGCTACAAAGACAGGGCCATTGTCGGATTCTATACTGGTTGGAAACCCAAGTCTGGGAATTATTTCTCAAATCAGCGAGCTACTTCATTTTCTTTTTCAGATCAGGTAGGGAAGGCCTCTGCCCAACCGGAGAAGGTACCTACTATTCTAGTAAGTCATGATAACAGGTGACTGCCTTTGCTTCCCCGAAGGACACTCGCTTTCCCTGCATCCTGAGAACTCCACGTCTCAGCCAGTTGGAAAAGCGCTTCTTGGAGGTCATTATTCAGGGGCAACTTCCCCTGGAGCCCGGGGGCCATAGGGAGCGGCTCCACACTCCCAGGGAAAGGCAGAGCCACAGCCACACATCTGTCCCATCCCCTTTGCTCTGTAGGAGAGCTCTAGTGAGCCTAGGTCTGTCAGGAAAATTCTTGGCTCCTATGGGGACACATTCTATGTGTGAAACTGCATCCAGGACCTAGGGGCCACAGGGCGCCTGTTTCTCTCGGGGCGGGAGGGGTGGGGGCCTGAAGCAGCTGCGGCCAGCAACAGCTTCCACATCCATCCAATTGCTCTTTTCTTACCTCTGATAGAACTAGCTTTGTTCCAGCCTTTGCAATTTGGAGGCAAGCGGGCCGCCCACTCCTCCTCCCCAAGGAGGCATGGGACCTACTTTGAGTGGAAAGGCCCCTCACG
>NW_017190929.1:0-11036 GCF_001704415.2 Capra hircus
ATGACTACCCTGTGGAGACTCCAGTAGTACCCCAAGATCCATGTCAGCACTGGAGAGGAAACCTCAGGTTCGGCACCGATTCCAAACAAGGTCTTAGGCCCCGTCATCGACCGGAGAGGAATCCCGAGAGGCCCCTTAGCAACTCCAAGTCGACTGGCATTACCTGAGCGGACCAGAGCGGGTTACATAAGTCCCGGTCGTAACTGGAGAGCACCTGCTGACACTCGAGAAAACCCAGGAGGTTCTCCCCTGCAGTCGAAATGAGGCCATTTCCGTGAGGCGTCTCGAGTCTAATCACACCTAACCTCTGGAACTTCCAAAGGGTCCTTCACACCCTTGCTGCAACTCAAGAAGATCCCCGACATACCCCTCTCCACTCGAGAGGAAGAACAAGAGTCCCCGACCACATCCAGAGGAGCCCGTTTCAGCCTCGTACCTCGCGGTCAGGTATCCTTTCCCTGTATGTTCGGAAAGAATTCCCGGTGTTCCCGTCGCATCTCATGAGGAGGCGCTCTCCACAGGAAAGGCGAGAGAAACTCCAGTGTCGTGCCATCATTCCAAGAGTCCCCCAGATATCTCAGTGTGCCGGTGTCCAGGCTGCATCCAGGGAATTCGACGGATCCGGCGTTGACGTGGAAAGTCTTGTGTTTTTATTAATGTAAGATTAGATTAGAAATTATAGGGTAGTAAGAAGATTAACTGGAGGAAAAAGGCTGAATAGCTAGGTTTACGCGGAAGGCCAATAAAATTCCCGACAAGGAATTTTCTGCGGACTCTGGAATGGTGGCACGACCCTCGAGTTCCTCTGTGACTTTCACACTAGGCTTTCCCACAGGGCTTTCCACGAGTCTTATCCACAGGGCTGTCCCATGTGCCACCGTGGTGTGAGTCGATCCTCGGCTTGAAAGTCGAGGCAGGGCAGGGAAAACAGGTTTCCCTGGAATGGACTGAGACATCTGGGGGACTCTGGGAATGGTTGCACGACCCTGGAGTTCCTCTCGCCTTTCCTGTGGAGAGCACCTCCTCTTGAGATGCGACGGGACGCCGGGAATTCTTTCGACCACGCAGGGAAAGGATCCCTCCTCTCGAGCTAGGAGGCGGAAACGTGGCTCCTCTGGATGTGGGCGGGACTCTCGTTCTTCCTCTCGAGTGGAGACGGGTATGTCGGGGATCTTACTGAGTTGCAGCAAGGGTGTGAAGGACCCTTTGGAAGTTCCAGAGGTTAGGTGTGATTAGTCTCGAGACGCCTCGGAAATGGGCCTCATCTCGCCTGGAGGTGAGAACCTCCTGGATTTTCTCGAGTTGCGGCAGGTGCTCTCGACTTACGACGGGGACCTCAGGGACACGCTCTGGTGGCCTCAGGAAAGGCCAGTCCCCATGCGAGTTGCTCTGGGCCTCTCGGGATTCCTCTCCCCTCGATGCCGGGGCCAAAGATCTTGTGTGGAGTCGGTGCCGGAACCTGAGGATTCCTCTCCAGTGCTGACATGGATCTTGGGGTACTTCTGGAGTCTCTCCAGGGGAGTCAGTCTTCGTCTCGAGTGGGGGCATACATTTGCGCTTTCCTCCCGAGCTGTAGCAGCAGTGTCACGCTTCCCTTCGCGTATATCAAGGGATCTGTGGCTTTCCCTCGAGTCTTTCCCACGAGGCTTTCCCATGAGGCTTTCCCACAGGGCTGTCCCACGTGGCACCGTGGTGTGAGTCGAACCTCGGCTTGAAAGTCGAGGCAGTGCAGGGAAAACAATGGACTGAGACATCTAGGGACTCTGGGAATGGTGGCACGACCCTGGAGTTCCTCTCGCCTTTCCTGTGGAGAGCACCTCCTCTTGAGTTGCGACGGGAACACGGGGAATTCTTTCCCCACCACGCAGGGAAAGGATCCCTCCTCTCGAGCTAGGAGGCGGAAACGGGGCTCCTCTGGATGTGGGCGGGACTCTCGTGCTTCCTCTCGAGTGGAGACGGGTATGTCGGGGAACTTCTTGAGTTGCAGCAAGGGTGTGAAGGACGCTTTGGAAGTTCCAGATGTCAGATGTGATTAGCCTCGAGACGCCTCAGCGGAAATGGGCCTCATCTCTCCTGGAGGGGAGAACCTCCTGGATTTTCTCGAGTTGCGGCTGGTGCTCTCGACTTACGACGGGGACCTCAGGGACCCGCCATGCTGGCATCAGGAAAGGCCAGTCCCCATGCGAGTTGCTTGGGGTCTTCTGGGGATTCCTCTCCCGTCGATGCTGGTGCCTAAGACCTAGTGTGGAGTTGTTGCCGGAACCTGAGGATTCCTCTCCAGTGCTGACATGGATCTTGGGTACTTCTGGAGTCTCCCCAGGGGAGCCAGTCCTCGTCTCGAGATGGGGCATGCACGTGCGATTTCCTCCCAAGCTGTAGCAGCAGTATCACGCTTCCCTTCGCGTGGATCAAGGGATCTGTGGCTTTCCCTTGAGGCTTTCACAGGAGGCTTTCACACGAAGTTTTCCCACAGGGCTGTCCCACGTGCCACCGTGGTGTGAGTCGATCCTCGGCTTGAAAGTCGATGCAGTGCAGGGAAAACAGGTTTCCCTGGAATGGACTGAGACATCTGGGGGACTCTGGGAATGGTGGCACGACCCTGGAGTTCCTCTCGCCTTTCCTGTGGAGAGCGCCTCCTCTTGAGAAGCGACGGGAACGCGGGGAATTCTTTCCCGACCACGCAGGGAAAGGATCCCTCCTTCGAGCTAGGAGGGGGAAACGGGGCTCCTCTGGATGTGGGCGGAACTCTCGAGCTTCCTCTCGAGTGGAGACGGGTATGTCGGGGAACTTCTTGAGTTGCAGCAAGGGTTGAAGGACCCTTTGGAAGTTCCCGAGGTTAGTGTGATTAGCCTCGAGACGGCTCAGCGGAAATGGGCTCATCTCGCCTGGAGGAGAGAACCTCCTGGATTTTCTCGAGTTGCGGCAGGTGCTCTCGACTTACCACGAGGACCTCAGGGACCCTCTCTGGTGGCCACAGGAAAGGCCAGTCCCCATGCGAGTTGCTCGGGGCCTCACGGGATTCCAATCCCGTCGATGCCAGGGCCTAAGACCTTGCGTGGAGTCGGTGCCGGAACCTGAGGATTCCTTTCCAGTGCTGACATGGATCTTGGGGTACTTCTGGAGTCTCCCCAGCGGATCAGTCCTCGTCTCGAGTGGGGGACACGTGCGCTTTCATCCCTATTTAGCAGCAGTGTTGCGCTTCCCTTCGCCAATCAATGGGGCTCGAGGCTTTCCCACGAGGCTTTCCCACAGGGCTGTCCCACGTGCCACCGTGGTGTGAGTCGATCCTCGGCTTGAAATTGGAGGCAGTGAAGGGAAAACAGGTTTCCCAAGAATGGACTGAGACATCCGGGAACTCTGGGAATGGTGGCAGGACCCTGGAGTTCCTCTCGCCTTTCCTGTGGAGAACGCCTCCTCTTGAGATGCGACGGGAAACCGGGAATTCTTTCCCACCACGCAGGGAAAGGATCCCTCCTCTCGATCTTGGAGGCGGAAACGGGGCTCCTCTGGATGTGGGCGGGACTCTCGTGCTTCCTCTCGAGTGGAGACTGGTTTGTCGGGGAACTTCTTGAGTTGCAGCAAGGGTGTGAAGGACCCTTTGGAAGTTCCAGTTGTCAGATGTGATTAGCCTCGAGACGCCTCAGCGGAAATGGGCCTCATCTCTCCTGGAGGGAGAACCTCCTGGATTTTCTCGAGTTGCGGCAGGTGCTCTCACTTACGAGGGGACCTCAGGGACCCGCCCTGGTTGCCTCAGGAAAGGTCAGTCCCCATGCAGTTGCTCGGGGGCCTCTCGGGATTCCTCTCCCGTCGATGCCGGGGCCTTAGACCTTGTGTGGAGTCGGTGCCAGATCCTGAGGATTCCTCTCCAGTGCTGACATGGATCTTGGGGTACTTCTGGAGTCTCCCCAGGTAGACAGTCCTCGTCTCGAGTGGGGGATGCACGTGCGATTTCCTCCCGAGCTGTAGCAGCAGTGTCACACTTCCCTTCGCGTGGATCAAGGGATTTGTGGCTTTTCCTCGAGGCTTTCCCAGGAGGCTTTCCACGAGGCTTTCCTACAGGGCTGTCCCACGAGCCACCGTGGTGTGAGTCGATCCTCGGCTTGAAAGTCGAGACAGTGCAGGGAAAACAGGTTTCCCTGGAATGGACTGAGGCATCTGGGGGACTCTGGGAATGGTGGCACGACCCTGGAGTTCCTCTCTCCTTTCCTGTGGAGAGCGCCTCCTCTTGAGATGCGACGGGAAACGGGATTATTCCCGATCACGCAGGGGAAGGATCCCTCCTCTCGAACCAGGAGGCGGAAACGGGGCTCCTCTGGATGTGGGCGGGACTCGCGTGTTTCCTCTCGAATGGAAACGGTATGTCGGGGAACTTCTTGAGTTGCAGCAAGGGTGTGAAAGACCCTTTGGAAGTTCCAGATGTTAGATGTGATTAGCCTCAAGACGCCTCAGCGGAAATGGGCCTCATCTCGCCTGGAGGGGAGAACTCCTGGATTTTCTCGAGTTGTGGCAGGCACTCTCGACTTACGACGGGGACCTCAGGGACCCGCTCTGGTGGCCTCAGGAAAGGCCAGTCCCCATTCGAGTTGCTCGGGGGCCTCTCGGGATTCCTCTCCCGTCGATGCCGGGGCCTAAGACCTTGTGTGGAGTCGCTGCCGGAACCTGAGATTCCTCTCAGTGCTGACATGGATCTTGGGTACTTCTGGAGTCTCCCCAGGGAGTCAGTCCTCATCTCGAGTGGGGCCTGCACGTTCGCTTTCCTCCCGAGCTGTAGCAGCAGTGTCACTTACCTTCGCGTGGATCAAGGGATCTGTGGCTTTCCTCGAGGCTTTCCCAGGAGGCTTTCCACGAGGCTTTTCCACAGGGCTGTCCCACGTGCCACCGTGGTGTGAGTCGATCCTCGGCTTGAAAGTCGAGGCAGTGCAGGGAAAACCGGTTTCCCTGAATGGACTGAGCATCTGGGGACTCTGGGAATGGTGGCACGACCCTGGAGTTCCTCTCGCCTTTCCTGTGGAGAGCGCCTCCTCTTGAGATAGCGACGGCGAAACGCGGGAATTCTTTCCCACCACGCAGGGAAAGATCCCTCCTCTCGAGCTAGGAGGCCGGAAACGGGGCTCTCTGGATGTGGGCGGGAACTCTCGCAGCTTCCTCTCGAGTGGAGACGGGTATGTCGGGGAACTTCTTGAGTTGCAGCAAGGGTGTGAAGGACCCTTTGGAAGTTCCCAGAGGTTAGATGTGATTAGCCTCGAGACGGCCTCAGCGGAAATGGGCCTCATCTCGCCTGGAGGGAGAACGTCCTGGAGTTTCTCGAGTTGTGGCAGGTGCCTCTCGACTTACGACGGGGACCTCAGGGACCCGCTCTGGTGCCTCAGGAAAGCCAGTCCCCATGCGAGTTGCTCGGGGGCCTCTCGGGATTCCTCTCCCGTCGATGCCGGGGCCTAAGACCTTGTGTGAGTCGGCTGCCGGAACCTGAGCATTCCTCTTCCAGTGCTGACATGGATCTTGGGTACTTCTGGAGTCTCCCCAGGGAGTCAGTCCTCATCTCGAGTGGGGGCATGCACGTCGCTTTCCTCCCAGCTGTAGCAGCAGTGTCGACTTCCTTCGCGTGGATCAAGGGATTCTGTGGCTTTCCTCGAGGCTTTCCCACGGAGGCTTTCCCACGAGGCTTTCCCACAGGGCTGTCCCACGTGCCACCGTGGTGTGAGTCGATCCTCGGCTTGAAAGTCGAGGCAGTGCAGGGAAAAACCGGTTTCCCTGAAATGGACTGAGAATCTGGGGTCTCTGGAATGGTGGCACGACCCTGGAGTTCCTCTCGCCTTTCCTGTGGAGAGCGCCCTCTTCTTGAGATGCGACGGGAACGCCGGGGAATTCTTTCCCCCAACGCAGGGAAAGGATTCCTCCTCTCGAGCCTGGAGGACGGAAATGGGGCTCCTCTAGTTGTTGGCGGGACTCTCGTGCTTCCTCTCGAATGGAGACGGGTATGTCGGGGAACTTCTTGAGTTGCAGCAAGGGTGTGAGGACCCTTTGGTAAGTTCCAGATGTTAGATGTGATTAGCCTCAAGACGCCCTCAGCGGAAATGGGCCTCATCTCGCCTGGAGGGAGAACCTCTTGGATTTTCTCGAGTTGCTGACAGGTGCTCTCGTCTTACGTACGGGGATCTCAGGGACCCGCTCTGGTGCCTCAGGAAAGGCCAGTCCCCATGCGAGTTGCTCGGGGGCCTCTCGGGATTCCTCTCCCGTCGATGCCGGGCCTAAGAACTTGTGTGGAGTCGGTGCCAGAACCTGAGGTTTCCTCTCCAGTGCTGACATGGATCTTGGGGTACTTCTGGAGTCTCCCCAGGGGAGTCAGTCCTCGTCTCGAGTGGGGGCATGCACGTGCGCTTTCCTCCCGAGCTGTAGCAGCAGTGTCACGCTTCCCTTCTCGTGGATCAAGGGATCTGTGGCTTTCCCTTGAGGCTTTCCCTGGAGGCTTTCCCAGAATGGCTTTCCCACAGGGCTGTCCCACGTGCCACCGTGGTGGGAGTCGATCCTCGGCTTGAAAGTAGAGGCAGTGCAGGGAAAACAGGTTTCCCTGGAATGGACTGAGACATCTGGGGGACTCTGGGAATGGTGGCACGACCCTGGAGTTCCTCTCGCCTTTCCTGTGGAGAGCGCCTCCTCTTGAGATGCGACGGCAACGCGGGGAATTCTTTCCCCACGACGCAGGGAAAGGATCCCTCCTCTCGAGCTAGGAGGCGGAAACGGGGCTCCTCTGGATGTGGGCGGGGACTCACGCGCTTCCTATTGAGTGGAGACGGGTATGTCGCGGAACTTCTTGAGTTGGAGCAAGGGTGTGAAGGACCCTTTGGAAGTTCCAGAGGTTTAGGTGTGATTAGCCTCCAGAGGCCTCAGCGCAAATGAGCCTCATTTCGCCTGGAGGGGAGAACCTCCTGGATTTTCTCGAGTTCCGGCAGGTGCTCTCGACTTACGACGGGGACCTCAGGGACCCGCTCTGGTGGCCTCAGGAAAGCCCAGTCCCCATGCGAGTTGCTCGGGGGCCTCTCGGGATTCCTGTCCCGTCGATGCCGGGGGCCTAAGACGATGTGTGGAGTCGGTGCCGGAACCTGAGGATTCCTCTCCAGTGCTGACATGGATCTTGGGGTACTTCGGGAGTCTCCCCAGGGGAGTCAGTCCTCATTCGAGTGGGGCATTGAAGAGCGCTTTCCTTCCGAGCTGTAGCAGCAGTGTCATTCTTCCCGTCGAGTGGATCAAGGGATCAGTGGCTTTCCCTCGAGGCTTTCCCATGAGGCTTTCTCACGAGGCTTTCCCACAGGGCTGTCCCACGTGCCACCGTGCTGTGAGTCGATCCTCGGCTTGAAAGTCGAGGCAGTGCAGGGAAAACAGGTTTCCCTGGAATGGACTGAGATATCTGGGGTACTCTGGGAATGGTGGCACGACCCTGGAGTTCCTCTCACCTTTCCTGTTGAGAGCGCCTCCTCTTGAGTTGTGACGGAAGACGGGAATTCTTTCCCGACCACGCAGGGAAAGGATACCTCCTCTCTAGCTGTGAGGCGGAAACGGGGCTCCTCTGGATGTGGGCAGGACTCTCGTGCTTCCTCTCGAGTGGAGACAGGTATGTCGGGGAACTTCTTGAGTTGCAGCAAGGGTGTGAAGAACCCTTTGGAAGTTCCAGAGGTTTAGGTGTGATTAGCCTCGAGATGCCTCAGCGGAAATGGGCCTCATCTCGCCTGGAGGGGAGAACCTCCTGGATTTTTTCGAGTTGGGACAGGTGATATCGACTTAAGACGGGGACCTGAGGGACCCGCTCTGGTGGCCTCAAGAAAAGGCCATTCCCATGCGAGTTGCTCGGGGGCCTCTCGGGATTCCTCTCCCGTCGATGGCCGTGGCCTAAGACCTTGTGTGGATTCGGTGCCGGAACCTGAGGATTCCTCTCCAGTGCTGACATGGATCTTGGCATCCTTAAAGGCGAGATGAGCCCCATTTCCGCTGAGGCGTCTCGAGGCTAATCACACCTAACCTCTGGAACTTCCAAAGGGTCCTTCACACCCTTGCTGCAACTCAAGGAGTTCTCTGACATACCCGTCTCCACTCGAGAGTATCAAGATCTTCCCGCCCACTTTCAGAGGAGCACTGTTTCCACCTCATAGCTCGAGAGGAGGGATCCGTTTCCCTGCGTGGTCTGGAAAGCATTCCCGGCGTTCCCAGGTCGCATCTCAAGAGGAGGCCCTCTCCACAGGAAAGGCTAGAGAAACTCCAGGGTCGTTCCACCATTCCCAGAGTCCCCCAGATGTCTCTGTCAATTCCAGGGAAACCTGTTTTCCCTGCACTGCCTCGACTTTTGAAGCCGAGGATCGACTCACACCACGGTGGCACGTGGGACAGCCCTGAGGAAAATCCTCGTGGGAAAGCCTCATTGGAAAGCCTCGAGGGAAAGCTGCAGATCCCTTGATACATGCTAAGGGAAGTGTGACACTGCTTCCACAGATCGGGAGGAAATTGAACGTGCATGCCCCCACTCGAGACTAGGACTGACTAACCTGGGGAGACTCCAGAAGAACCCCAAGATCCATGTCCGCACTGGAGAGGAATCCTCACGTTCCGGCACCGACTCCACACAAGGTCTTAGGCCCCGGAATCGACGGGAGAGGAAACCCAAGAGGCCCCCGAGCAACTCGCAAGGGGACTGGCCTTTCCTGAGGCCACCAGATCTGGTCCCTGAAGTCCCCGACGTAAGTCGACAGCACCTGCCGCAACTCGAGAAAATCCAGGAGGTTCTCCCCTCCAGGCCAGATGAGGCCCATTTTCCTGAGGCCTCTCGAGGCTAATCACACCTATCCTCTGGAACTTCCAAAGGGTCCTTCACACCCTTGCTGCAACTCAAGAAGTTCCCCGACATACCCGTCTCCACTCGAGAGGAAGCACGAGAGTCCCGCCCACATCCAGAGGAGACCCGTTTCCGCCTCACTAACTCGGAGAGGAGGGATCCTTTCCCTGCTGTGGTCGGGAAAGAATTCCCGGCGTTCCCGTCTCATCTCAAGAGGAGGCGCTCTCCACAGGAAAGGCGAAAGGAACTCCAGGGTCATGCCACCATTCCCAGAGTCCCCCAAATGTCTCAGTCCATTCCAGGGAAACCTGTTTTCCCTGCACTGCCTCGACTTTCAAGCCGAGGATCAACTCACACCACGAAGCAACGAGGGACAGCCTTGTGGGAAACCCTCGAGGAAAGCCTCGATGGAACGCCACAGATCCCATGATCCACGCGAAGGAAAGCGTGACACTGCTGCTACAGCTCGGGAGGAAAGCGCACGTGCATGCCCCCACTCGAGACGAGGACTGACTCCCCTGGGGATACTCCAGAAGTACCTCAAGATCCATGTAAGCACTGGAGAGGAATCCTCAGGTGTCCGGCACCGACTCCACACAAGGCCTCAGGCCCCGGCATCGACGGGAGAGGAATCCCTGAGAGGCCCTGAGCAACTTCGCATGGGGACTGGCCTTTCCTGAGGCCACCAGAGCGGGTCCCTGAGGTCCCCGTCGTAAGTCGAGAGCACCTGGGTAACTCGAGAAAATCAAAGAGGTTCTCCCCTCCAGGCGAGATGAGGCCCATTTCCGCTGTGGCGTCTCAAGGTTAATCACACATAACCTCTGGAACTTCCAAAGGGTCCTTCACACCTTTGCTGCAACTCAAGAAGTTCCCTGACATACCCGTCTCCACTCCAGAGGAAGCACGAGAGTCCAACCCACATCCAGAAGAGCCCCGTTTCCGCCTCCTAGCTCGAGAGGAGGGATCCTTCCCCGCGTAGTTGTGAAAGAATTCCCGGCTTTCCCGTCCCATCTCAAGAGGAGGCGCTCTCCACAGGAACCAGCGAGAGGAACTCCAGGTCGTAGCCACCATTCCCAGAGTCCCCCAGATATCTCAATCCTTTCCAGGGAAAACTGTTTTCCCTGCACTGCCTCGACTTTCAAGCCGAGGACCGACTCACACCACGTGCACGTGGACAGCGTGGGGACAGCCTCGTGGGAAAGCCTCGTGGGAAAGCTCGAGGGTAAAGCCCACAGATCCTTGATCCATGGCGAAGGGAAGCGTGACACTGGTGCTACAGCTCGGGAGGAAATCGCACGTGCATGCCCCCACACGAGACGAGGACTGACTCCCCCGGGAGACTCCAGAAGTACCCCAAGTTCCATGTCAGCACTGGAGTGGAATCCTCAGGTTCCAGCACCGACTCCACATAAGATCTTAGGCCCGGCATTGACGGGAGAGGAATTCCGAGAGGCCCCGAGCAACTCGCATGGGGACTGGCCTTTCCTGAGGCCACCAGAGCGGGTCCCTGAGGTCCCCGTCGTAAGTTGAGAGCACCTGCCGCAACTCGAGAAAATCCAGGAGGTTCTCCCCTCCAGGCGAGATGAGGCCCATTTCCGCTGAGGCGTCTCGAGGCTAATCACACCTAACCTCTGGAACTTCCAAAGGGTCCTTCACACCCTTGCTGCAACTCAAGAAGTTCCCCGACATAACTGTCTCCTCTCGAGAGGAAGCACGAGAGTCCCGCCCACATCCAGAGGAGCCCCGTTTCCGCCTCCTAGCTCGAGAGGAGGGTTCCTTTCCCTTCGTTGGGGAAAGAATTCCCGCGTTCCCGTCGCATCTCAAGAGGAGGCGCTCTCCACCGGAAAGGGAGAGGAACTCCAGGGTCGTGCCACCATTCCCAGAGTCCCCCAGATGTCTCAGTCCATTTCAGGGAAAACTGTTTTCCCTGCACTGCCTCGAATTTCAAGCCGAGGATCGACTCACACCACGGTGGCGCATGGGACAGCCCTGTGGTAAGGCCTCGGGAAAGCCTCGTGGGAAAGCCTCGAGGGAAAGCCACAGATCCCTTGATCCACGGGAAAGGAAGCGTGACACCGCTGCTACAGCTCGGGAGGAAAGCGCATGTGCATGTCCCCACTCGAGACGAGGACTGACTCCCCTGGGGACTCCAAAGTACCCCAAGATCCATGTCAGCACTGGAGAGAAATGCTCAGGTTTCGCACCGACTCCACAC